>NW_022264264.1:0-32174 GCF_002021735.2 Oncorhynchus kisutch | reverse complement strand
GAGGACCATGAGCCTCTAGGTTTGTATTGAAGTCAATGTACCAAGAAGAGGATGCAAAATAGTATGTTTAAAAAAATTATTTGGTGACGGGTTATATTTAGGCTAGTTTATCTAAAAGGACCACTTTTAAATATTTAACAATTTTTATTTTTCTGAAAATAACTTAGGACGATGGTTCTCCCCCTTCCTCCGCTGAGGAGACCCCACTGCACACCAAAGGACACCCAACAAACTTGACACAATTGTGGGAAGCATTGGAGTCAACATGGGCCAGCATCCCTGTGGAATTCTTTCGACACCTTGTAGAGTCCATGCCCCGACGAATTGAGGCTGGTCTGAGGGGAAAAGGGGGAGGGTCCAACTCCATATTAGGAAGTTGTTCCAAATGTTGGTATACCGGTGGATATATCTGCCATTTAGCAGACACCTTTCTCCAAAGGGATTTGCAGTCATGTGTGCAAACACTTTACATATGGGTGGTCCCAGGAATCAAACCCACTACCCTGGTTTAACAAGCACTATACTCACCAACTGAGCTACAGGACCACAAGGAATGATCAAGGAATGACGCAGATAAACACACACAGCCTGAGTTTCAAAAATATAATTGAATCAAAGACCGTAACATTGAAACTGACATACTTCATATTAGTTACAATCAAATATCATTTGCCACATGCGCTGAATACAACAGGTGTAGATCTTAACGTGAAATGCTTACTGACAAGCCCTTAACCAACAACGTAGATAAGAAAATAAGGGTCAAGAAAATATTCCCAAAATAAAAAGTTTAAAAAAGTAACACAATAAAAAACAATAACGAGGCAAAATACAGGAGGTACCAGTACAGAGTCAATGTGGAGGCTATATACAGGGCGTACCGGTACAGAGTCAATGTGGAGGCTATATACAGGGCGTACCGGTACAGAGTCAATGTGGAGGCTATATACAGGAGGTACCGGTACAGAGTCAATGTGGAGGCTATATACAGGGGGTACCGGTACAGAGTCAATGTGGAGGCTGTAATACAGGAGGTACCAGTACAGAGTCAATGTGAGGTTATATAGAGGTGGTACCGGTACAGAGTCAATGTGGAGGCTATATACAGGAGGTACCGGCAGAGAGTCATAGTGGAGGCTATATACAGGAGGTACCAGTACAGAGTCAATGTGGAGGCTGTATACAGGAGGTACCAGTACAGAGTCAATATGGAGGCTATATACAGGAGGTACCGGCAGAGAGTCATAGTGGAGGCTATATACAGGAGGTACCAGTACAGAGTCAATGTGGAGCTATATACAGGAGGTACCGGCAGAGAGTCATAGTGGAGGCTATATACAGGAGGTACCAGTACAGAGTCAATGTGGAGGCTATATACAGGAGGGTACCGGCAGAGAGTCATAGTGGAGGCTATATACAGGAGGTACCAGTACAGAGTCAATGTGAAGGCTATATATAGGAGGTACCAGTACAGGGTCAAATGTGAAGGCTATATACAGGGAGGTACCAGTACAGAGTCAATGTGGAGGCTATATACAGGGGGTACCAGTACAGAGTCAATGTGGAGGCTATATACAGGAAGTACCAGTACAGAGTCAATGTGGAGGCTATATACAGGAAGTACCAGTACAGAGTCAATGTGGAGACTATATACAGGGGGTACCAGTACATAGTCAATGTGGAGGCTACATACAGGAGGTACCAGTACAGAGTCAATGTGGAGGCTATATACAGGAAGTACCAGTACAGAGTCAATGTGGAGGCTATATACAGGAAGTACCAGTACAGAGTCAATGTGGAGACTATATACAGGGGGTACCAGTACATAGTCAATGTGGAGGCTACATACAGGAGGTACCTGTACAGAGTCAATGTGGAGACTATATACAGGGATGTTTACATACACTTAGGTTGGAGTCATTAAAACTCGGTTTTCAACCACTCCACAAATGTCTTGTTAACAAACTATAGTTTTGGCAAGTCGGTTAGGACATCTACTTTGTGCATGACATGAGTCATTTTCCAACAATTGTTTACAGACAGATTATTTCATTTATAATTCACTGTATCACAATTCCAGTGGGTCAGAATTTTACATACACTATGTTGACTTTGCCTTTAAACAGCTTGGAAAATGCCAGAAAATGATGTCATATTTTTCGAAGCTTCTGATAGGCTAATTGACATAATTTGAGTCAATTGGAGGTGTACCTGTGGATGTATTTCAAGGCCTACCTTCAAACTCAGTACCTCTTTGCTTGACATCATGTGGAAATCAGCCAAGACCTCGGAAAAAGAATTGTAGACCTCCACAGTTCTGGTTCATCCTTCTGAGAAATTTCCAAATGCCTGAAGGTACCATGTTCATCTTTACATACAATAGTGTGCAAGTATAAACACCATGGGACCACACAGCCGTCATACCTCTCAGGAAGGAGACTTGTTCTGTCTCCTAGAGATTAACATACAGTGGGGCAAAAAAGTATTTAGTCGGCCACCAATTGTGCAAGTTCTCCCACTTAAAAAGATGAGAGAGGCCTGTAATTTTCATCATAGGCACACTTCAACTATGACAGACAAAATTAGCAAAAAAATCCAGAAAATCACATTGTTTATCTCAATACTTTGTTATATACCCTGTGTTGTCAATGACAGAGGTCAAATGTTTTCTGTAAGTCTTCACAAGGTTTTCACCTTCATCTACATCCCTGGAGTCTCTTCACTGTCTGATCTTCATTCCTACAGCCTTCATCACCATCCCTGGGGTCTCTTCACTGTCTGATCTTCATTCCTACAGCCTTCATCTCCGTCCCTGGAGTCTCTTCACTGTCTGATCTTCATTCCCACAGCCTTCATCACCATCCCTGGAGTCTCTTCACTGTCTGATCTTCATTCCTACAGCCTTCATCACCATCCCTGGAGTCTCTTCACCGTCTGATCTTCATTCCTACAGCCTTCATCACCATCCCTGGAGTCTCTTCACTGTCTGATCTTCATTCCTACAGCCTTCATCACCGTCCCTGGATTCTCTTCACCGAGTAAGTATAGATAGTATAAGAAACCTCTCCCATTCTACTTGTCTATTATCTTTGTTTAGAAATAGTCATTTGTGTGACCTACTGACCTACAATTCATTTTAAGGATTTAGAAATATAGAAATGGTATAGAAATGGTAGAACGAGGAATGTCAGAGTCTGGAATATAAATATATACAGTTAGTTTACAATGTATATGATGGTGTGTCTAGACATTATGGACCGTATATGAATATAAAAGGTGTGTACAGCAGTAGTTATATAGGATGAGTCTTGACTAGAATACAGGGTGGAGTACTGGGTGGTAGACGGCTAGTAACAGTGACTAAGTTCAGGGCAGGGTACTGGGCGGAGGCCGGCTAGAGGTGACTGTTTAACAGTCTGATGACCTGGAGATAGACCACACATTAACTATTGTGGTGGCAGCATCATGTTATGGGTATGCTTGTTACCGGCAGTGACTGGGGAGTTTGTCAGGATCAAAAGAAATATGAAAAGAGCAAAGTGTAGACTTTGTATAGGCACTGTTCAGCCTAAACTGTGGAGTGACCCCAGGAAATCGGATATCAGCCAACTCAGTGACAACTACAGAACACAACAATGTATAGTTTACACAAATATTCGTCTCTTAGCTCTTATTGCAGGAGTTTGACTGTGGTACATCACCTCCCCAGTCAAAGTATTGTGTGTATTGAACATTCATATAGGACTGTACAGCTAGCTAACTGGCTACTGATCAACCTATTGTGTGTATTGAACATTCATATTGAACAGCCTTACCTATAGAGTAGCACCACCACCCATCAGCCCGTTCTCTTCTTGATGTCAAAGCTGCAGTGTATTGTTGCTGTCAGAGTTTATGATTAATAATCTTATTTACTTCAAGCCCCACTAAGATGTCACCATACTATTCATTTAAAGCCCCTCTGTCAGATATAAATCATCAGAGTGGGAAACCAACTGACATGGAAACAATGGAGCAAATGTATCACTATCAAAGGGGTGTATTATGACATCAGATAGAACTAGTCAGACATTCCAAATATCACTTGATTATCAGAGGGGTGTATTATGACATCATATAGAACTACTCAGACATTCCAAATCAGGCTTCATCCACATCATGAAGGTGGATATTGATCCAACCATTTCAAAAGTAATGACCGGGCTGATGGAAACAGGATATGCCTGAACGTGAATTTAACATGAAATCGACACAAAATGTCACCGGTCATTGGATTTAGGTTGCAAGTTGGGTGAAACACAAAATGTTACCAGTCATTGGAATTCGGTTGCTGGTTGGGTGAAACACAAAATGTTACCAGTCATTGGATATCGGTTGCTGGTTGGGTGAAACACAAAATGTTACCTGTGGATACAATGTTTATTCAATCAGTGGGAGGCCTGTAAATTCCCCCAGGAAAGTGGAACAAGGAACTCTTCTTTGAGACAATGATAAACAGCAATCCTTGGGAGAGTTGTGGTGGATATTATAAAATAAGGATCTGCTGGAGTCCAAGTCAAACCAAGATTCTTTATTTCTGAGCTCAGAGAGAATAACAGAGTTACACAGCACAGTGTAGACAGTCTGAATTCCTGAAGCATTGGGTGATGAGCAAATATCTTTATAGTTTCCCTTTCCTGGGCGGGACTTTATTCATACAAGGACACAGGTGCAAATTGGTTTGCAACACAGGATGATACTCCCAAGAACAGGAGCTTATATAATAGGACAGTTTCACAAGGTTAGTCACATACTCAGTTATGTGGACACACAAACAATTAACATTTTCCATTACAGAGTCTGAACATTTTCATTTCATTAAATCATCAGTGGGCCAACAATGCAAATGTCAACAATGGAACTAATGCATCACATCCAAATATCACTTGATTATCTGTAGTGCTGGAGGAATGACACACCCAGATAAACACACAAAGAGTTTAAAAAAAGGACAGTTTAAAAGAAGGAACCTGATCTTCTTTATATTCAAACTGACAGACTCCATATTCACTTCATGTTTTCTAATAAAAACAAACAAATATATGTTTGAGTAGACCCTGTACCATTTAATTGCATATGGTAAAGACAGGTAAACACATTGTCAGTCAACAATAAAAGACAAAGGGAGCACTGTGATGGGCAAATGGTTTGCACCCTGGGAGCAGTGTTAAGGCTTCTCTCCTGTGTGTATTCTCTCATGTTGTTTCAGGTTTCCTCTCCGGTTGAAACACTTTCCACACTGGGAGCAGTGGTAAGGCTTCTCTCCTGTGTGTATTCTCTCATGTTGTTTCAGCATCCCCGAATGGTTGAAACACTTCCCACATTGGGAGCAGTGGTAAGGCTTCTCTCCTGTGTGTATTCTCTCATGTTGTTTCAGCGCCCCCAACTGGTTGAAAGACCTTACACATTGGAAGCAGTGGTAAGGCTTCTCTCCTGTGTGTATTCTCTCGTGTTGTTTCAGCTCCCCCAAACGGACGAAACACTTTCCACAATGGGAGCAGTGGTAAGGCTTCTCTCCTGCGTGTATTCTCTCGTGTAGTTTCAGCACCCCCGAACGGCCGAAACACTTCCCACATTGGGAGCAGTGGTAAGGCTTCTCTCCTGTGTGTATTCTCTCATGTTGTTTCAGCGTCCCTGACTGGTTGAAACCCTTTCCACACTGGGAACAGTGGTAAGGCTTCTCCCCTTTGTGTATCCTCTCATGTTGTTTCAGGTGTGCTTTCTGGTTGAAACACTGTCCACACTGGGAGCAATGGTAAGGCTTCTCTCCTGTGTGTATTCTCTCGTGTAGTTTCAGCTCCCCCGAACGGCCGAAACACTTTCCACATTGGGAGCAGTGGTAAGGCTTCTCTCCTGTGTGTATTCTCTCATGTTGTTTCAGCGTCCCTGACTGGTTGAAACCCTTTCCACACTGGGAACAGTGGTAAGGCTTCTCCCCTTTGTGTATCCTCTCATGTTGTTTCAGGTGTGCTTTCTGGTTGAAACACTGTCCACACTGGGAGCAATGGTAAGGCTTCTCTCCTGTGTGTATTCTCTCGTGTTGTTTCAGGTCCCCCAAACGGACTAAACACTTTCCACAATGGGAGCAGTGGTAAGGCTTCTCTCCTGTGTGTATTCTCTCGTGTAGTTTCAGCTCCCCCGAACGGCCGAAACACTTTCCACATTGGGAGCAGTGGTAAGGCTTCTCTCCTGTGTGTATTCTCTCATGTTGTTTCAGCGTCCCTGACTGGTTGAAACCCTTTCCACACTGGGAACAGTGGTAAGGCTTCTCCCCTGTGTGTATTCTCTTATGTTTTTTCAGTTGTGCTTTCTGTTTAAAACTCTTTTCACACTGGGAGCACTGGTGTCGTCTTGCTGGTTTGGACGTCCCTGGCTCTGGTTCCTCTGAGTCTGGTCTTTCTCCTGCCAAAGATAGTGTTATTTTTAAATAGAGACTCAAATGAAACCACATGATAAAAAAACCTTGCTACGAGGGTAAATCCTAAATCAGATCTCTCAATAACCCGAGGCCAGTTTTAACAATCTTAGTGTGATTTTAAAACAAATGTAGAGCTTCCTGGTAATTACTGCTATGTTTACATTACTTATTCATCCTGTTTTACAAGTCAGAACACAAAAAAATAGACAGTTCTAGGACACTGAAGACACAGATGTCGCTGGATTCCAATTGAACAGGTGGTTCTAAATATATAACTTTCATAGCTGTATGATACAGAATGTGACCTACACACTTCCTTAAACATAAAATAACTAAAGAAGTCATTTTGTGTGGAAGTCCAAAACTTGTTTTTACGTCGAAGATACAAAGCACATCAGTAACATCTCCCCGTTGTTGAAAGGGTTCGACACATTGCTGTTTAAATGGACCAATTTCTTATTTAGACATTCACAGATTTTCAACATTTTGATTATCGCTGATGTCATATTTTGGGTAAATGTTCCTAAAACTGATAGTAACAACAATAAACTAAAATATAAACGCAACATGTAAAGTGTTGGATGTTTCATGAGCATCACTGTTAGTCAACATTTATTCTTTGCCAAGATAATCCATCCACCTGACAGTGTGGCATATCAAGAAGCTGATTGAACAGCTTGGTTATTACACAGGTGCATCTTGTGCTGGGGATAATAAAAGGCAACCCGAAAATGTGCAGTTTGTTCAAACAACAATGCCACAGGTCTCTGAGGGAGCGGGCAATTGGCATGCTGATTGCAGGAATGTCCACTGGAGCTGTTAGGAAATGTAATGTACAGTACCAGTCAAAAGGTTGGACTCACCTACTCATTCAAGGGTTTTTCTTTATTTTTACTATTTTCTACATTGTAGAATAATAAAGACATCAAAATTATAAAAAATCACATGGAATCATGTAGTAACCACAAGTGTTAAATCAAAATATATATTTTATTCTTCAAAAGTTGCCACCCTTGCTTTCTCTCAAACAGCTTCACCTGGAATCCTTTTCCAACAGTCTTGTAGGCGTTCCCACATATGCTGAGAACTTGTAGGCCGCTTTCCCTTCACCTCTGCGATCCAACTCATCCCAAACCATCTTGATTTGGTTGAGGTCGGGGGATTGTGTAGGCCAGGTCATCTGATGCAGCACTCCATCACTCTCCTACTTGATCAAATAGCTCTTACACAGCCTGGAGGTGTGTTGGGTCATTGTCCTGTTGAAAAACAAATGACAGTGGGACTAAGCCCAAACCAGATGGGATGGCATATAGCTGTAGAATGCTGTGGAAGCCATGCTGGTTAAGTGTGACTTGAAGAAATAAATCACTGACATTGTCAACAGCAAAGCACACCATCACATCTCCTCCTCCATGCTTCACGGTGGGAACCACACATGCGGAGATAATCTGTTCATCTACTCCTCGTCTCACAAAGACATGACGCTCGGATCCAAAAATCTCAAATTTGGACTCATCAGACCCAAGGACAGATATCCACCGGTCTAATGTCCATTGCTCGTGTTTCTTGGCCCAAGCAAGTCACTTCTTCTTATTGGTGTCCTTTAGTAGTGGTTTCCTTGCAGCAATTCGACCATGAAGGCCTGATTCACGCAGTCTCCTCTGAACCGATGATGTTGAGATGTGTCTGTTACTTGAACTTTGTGAAGCATTTATTTGGGCTGCAATTTCTAAGGCTGGTAACTCTATGAACTTATGCATCAGAAGTAACTCTGGATCTTCCATTATTGTGGTGGTCCTTAAAGTAATGATGGACTGTTGTTTCTCTTTGCTTATTTGAGCTGTTCTTGACATAATATGGACTTCGTCTTTTACCCAATAGGGCTATCTTCTGTATACCACCCCTACCTTGTCACAACACAACTGATTGGTTCAAACACATTAAAACCTGTTATGGCTAGGGATTCCGCTAGCGGAACATTTCAACAAAATCCGGTGAAATTGCAGAGTGCAAAATATATATATATTTTTAGAAATATTTAACTTTCATGCATTCACAAGTGCAATACCACAAATTAAAGCTTAACACTCCATAATGTTTCATCATTAGATACTACTGTCCTCCTTTAAGACTCCATAATGTTTCATCATTAGATGCTACAGTCCTCCTTTAAGACTCCATAATGTTTCATTATTAGATGTTACAGTCCTCCTTTAAGACTCCATAATGTTTCATCATTAGTTGCTACAGTCCTCCTTTAATACTCCATCATGTTTAGAATGTGTCTGGAAGCGCTACTCTATTCTACTCTCATCCTTTCGGTTTTAATAATATTTTAAAATAATAATGTTATAATAGGTAATAACTAACTTTAATAACTAGGGTTAATACCTGCCTGGCGCACCAACAAAATATTTCTTTAGCCCTCTCTAACAATACCGCTACAGAATTAGCATAGTAGGCCATGTAACTTAACCTGTAGTGACACCCAGCCCGTGAACGGGGCCGTTATCATCATCTGACACTAATTAGCATAACGCAACAGACATAAATCTTCCTAAAAAATATTCCTATTCATGAAAATCACAAGTGAAATATATTGGAACACAGCTTAGCCTTTTGTTAATCACCCTGTCATCTCAGATTTTCAAAATATGCTTTACAGCCAACGCTAGACAAGCATCTGTGTAAGTTTATCATAGCCTAGCATAGCATTATGCCTTGCTAGCAGCAGGCAAACTTGTCACGGAAATCAGAAAAGCAATCAAATTAAATAATTTACCTTTGATGAACTTCGGATGTTTTCACTCACGAGACTCCCAGGGGCCTGTTGCACAAAACTAGGATAAGGGATTAAGCCAGGATATCTTGGTGATCCTGGCTCAATTGATCTGTAATCCGGTTGCACTAAAGATGGATAGGGGGCAGGAGGATATGTTATGGTATAAATTACCATGGAGATTTATTCTGTGGAGCTAGCCTGCTCCAGACCAGGCTAAATTCCAGGATCTATTTAATCTCATCCCTAATGTCAGTCAGCAGTCACCACAAATGGAAACCAATAGTTATTTCACTGCTCACTATACATTGTTATCACATATAACTAGACCCACTGTTATTTAAACGTTTGTGATCATTAATTTCAATGATTTTGGATAAAAAAATGATTTTTAGATGATGTTGCTATCATTAGATAATTTACAGTTTCCCATAGACTATAAGGCTATATATAAAATGATAGAATATTAGGGCCACAGAGGGGAAAAAAAACACAAGTCATAATATTGTAACCAGTTGTTTTAAAGGAGGACAGTTGTTAAAATGACAGATGTGGGGCATTTCGTGAAATTGTACTTCAGTATGGTTTCATAAACATAGACATGCTGATGTGCCAGAATATTAAGTATCACATTGTCATAAGTATCAAAACAATATGTAGCTTTTCTGCAGAAAGAACCAGCCTCATAAATTTATGACTTTATCCTTTTTCTTCAGTGTGGCCCTAGTACTCTGTCATATAAACAAATACACATTCCATATGAATATAAAAACACAATGTGTAACATTATGTTCCTTTATTGAATAAGGACAAAACAAAGCAGGTAAACCATCAGCTCCTTTCGAAACTGAAGTCACAGTGACTCTACAAGATGGAAAGCACAGAATCCAAGCATATTATACAAAATGATACATACACATTCAAAGGTCTGTATATAACACACCCTGCATGTCTGCACACTAAAATAAATGCAGGACAAATCCATACACATCAACTGAACAGACAAATGAATGGATGCAGTAGCCTCCCTGCAGCCTTGTATTACACACAGTATACCGCACAAACATCATAAGAGGCCAAATTCGTCAAAAAACGAACCCAAAAAAAACCAAATTCCTCTGCCACCGCAGGACATATTTAACCAAAATTGAAAGCACACATACTAACTAAAATAATTCAACACATATTGGTCCCTCAGCAGCCGACCACTGTCGTCATCAGGGAAGATTGCCGGATTGTCCCAGTCCATGGCTGGTGGCACTCTGGGGGCCCTCTCCTTCCTCAGGCAGGCCACATTGTGGAGGACAGCACAAGCCACAGTAATATCACATGCCCTAACAGGGCTGACCCTTAATTTGTGAAGGCAGTGAAAGCATGCCTTCAGGAGGCCAAAGGTCATTTCAACTCTGGCCCTGGTCCTGGCATGGGCATGGTTGTAGGCCTGCTGTGCTTCCTGGGGGTCTGTGAAAGGTGTCAGGAGAAAAGGCTGGCAGCCATACCCCCTGTCTCCCAGCAACACACCAGAGAATTCACCTGTCAACACAAAATCTCATCATTACTACCTCATAAACACAGTGATATTCTTGACACAGCCATGATGGTTATAAATAGGGGTTGTGTGGCTTACCTTGTGATAGGCACTGATAGATTTCAGAGGCCCGAAAGATTCTGGAGTCATGGACTGAGCCAGGCCATTTTGCCACAACATTGCTGATCACACAGTCAGCATTGCAGACCATCTGAAATCATAAGATGAGGAATATTACACCAATCAATGCACATCACTGGCAATGCAGAGTGTTCGTCAATGGACAATATCAAAAAGTTATGTTCACCTGAACATTAATGCTGTGAAAGGATTTCCTATTCACAAAATCGGCCTCATGGGCACCTGAGGGGGCTTTTATCCTTGTGTGTGCAGTCCACTGCACCAATGACATTGGTGAAACCTGTCACACAAAGTAATGAGTATCCTACTATGTGTTAACAGTTGTCCTGTAATTTGTAGATCCTCTTACCTGCAATCCTATAGAACTCCTCTTTGATGTCACAGAGTCTTCTGTGGCCAGGGAAGGAGATGAAGACATCTGCTAATGCTTTGATAGCCAGACACACACTCCTTATTGTGCGGCAAATTGTGGCCTTGTTCAGCTGTTCTGCATCCCCCACTGAGTACAGGAAGGCTCCACTAGCAAAAAAGCGCAAGGCCACACAAACCATTTGCTCCACACTCAGTGCATGGCTCCGTGCAGTGCGGTGCTTAATCCTGGGACCCAGTAGTCTGCATAGATACCTGATGCCATCTGCAGAAAACCTGTATCTTTCATATAGATGGTCATCAGGGAAGGCCAGTGGGTCCAACCGGTCCCTGAAGACCCTTTCTCGCCTGAAGGCTCTCCTCAGCACAAGTGCTTCTTCATCCACCACATCTCGCACGAATGGGCATGCCATTGTCAGAGCAGAAAGGAACACACAATTTTGGGCCTTCATATAGGCTAGTGGCCACACCTGGTGCTGGGGGGGTGGGCAAAAGAGGGCGATGCCTTATAACGATGACTTGGTTGTACTGATTGCTGGGAAAATAAAAAAAAACTTAGAAAGATGCCACCGTCCTGTGTGCTCACAATAAGAGCTCATATGTCATGGCTCACTTGACTTTACGAGAATATACCTAATTTTTATTTTGAGCTGTGTCATCTTCTTGGAGCTGGGGGAGGAAAGAAAAATAATGATTAATACATTTGTGTTACAGTTAGCATACAGTGTACATTGAAGGCATATCTCACCTCCCTCTCAAGTTTTTTTATTTCAAGGTCCAGTTTCCTAATTGTCCTCTTTTTTATTTCGAACTCCAGTGCAAGATTTTCCATCTTTTTCTTCTTGTACTGAATGTCTATGTCTGCCAGTTCTATTTGGCGCCGGAGGTGGTTGCCATACAACTTTCTGATAGCTTGTGAGCTCTGTGAACACAATACAATTAGCGCAGCTGGAATTTGGCAGGATGTGGTGTCCTTTTATTAATACGCACTATGTTGCCAGGCTGGTTTTCCCACTGTATAGCATCTGGGTCCTGTAAAAGAAATTAGATTTTTTGATTTTGATGAGGACTCCTCACCATTGTAGAGTAAATAGTACTTTCACAGTCTTAACATGATACCTCATGCCTTCTGGAATCCAGAGAGATGGTCTCCTCCTCATCATCGTCTCCATCATGTGCTGTTGCTGCTGCACTGGGGCCTTCACCCTATCACATTTAATTGGATTCATATTGAAGCTAGTAGACAAGACATGCCAGGCCTACAGTATGCCTTTGATGGAGTACTCACTGGATCAGCATCGTCTGGTGCTTGTGCTGGTGGCTCTAACAGGAACACAGTGCTGCCAGACACTGCAAGGCAATAGGTAAACCAAAGTCAGACAGTCCAAATTGATTCAATATGAATGTGGTTGTATCCCATGTAGAGATGGAAGGACATACCTTGAATGAAGCGGGTGGCATCTTGGGAGGAACCTATGCTCGTCTCTTTCCCCCCAGGGATCCCCTCTAAGACGGGCCTGCCTTTATTTTAGCTCCAAGGCCATGTCCTCTGCTGGGGTAAGGTCAGCCTTTGGTGACCCACCACCCGTGCCTTGTCTGTGGGTATTCTTTTTCACTGCTAAAACAGTACAGACAATGTGTGAGCAGGCACCTTCTGGGTACAATATATGCTTGTGCTTTGTTAAATATTAGTCAGGGACCATACCATTCTGCAGAATGTTCTTGTATTTGATTTTGACCTGCTGCCATGTCCGTTTTGGCCCGTTCATGTTTAATCTACACACACACACACACACACACACACACACACACACATTTAATGGAGTCACACTGCAAAAAATTACTTGGTATTTTTGTCTTGTTTTCAGTAAAAATATCAACAAATTTATCATAGCTTTATACAGTGTGATGGAGTTACTTTACACAATTTCACTCATATCTGCAGTGCATTTCAATAAAAAATTAAACCGTTTCATAATTACAGTACAACTGCATTTTTGGAGATGTGAATTAAATATTTGAATTGTAATTGTGATGTTTCAGCGGAGCGGTGAGTGTGTAATTGTGCACTACTTACGCATTCAGGCGGTCTGCAATACTTTGCCACGCTTTTTCTCTTTGCTTTATCACTGTGGCGGTGTTGCCTTTCTTCTTAATTATATCTTTTACCTCCTCGTATGCCTCCATGAGGATTTGTGCTTCCGACGGGGAAAAGTACGCGGCTCTAGTTGCCATGGTAAATCAGTTAATCTGTGATCTGTGGCGGGGTCTATTTGAGTGAGCCGTGAGCGCGCACCTATCCAGGATTGGTTTCACCTGGCTTAATGAATCCGTGTCTGCTCATCCTGGCTTGGTCTTTGTGCAACCAATTAAGCCTGGACGCACATGTTTTGGCTTCATTGAGCTCAGCTGAGTCATTTATCCCGGATGTCTTAATTCTACTTTTGTGCAACAGGCCCCAGGAGGGATTCTTAAAGAAAAACTAACAGGTCTGTGAGAGCCGGAATTGTTACTGGTTGGTAGGTGATCAAATACTTATGTCCTGCAATAAAATGCAAATTAAATACTTAAAAAGTGATTTTCTGGATTTTAGTTTTAGATTCCGTCTCTCACAGTTGAAGTGTACCTATGATTAAAAAAATGACAGACCTCTACGTGCTTTGTAAGTAGGAAAACCTGCAAAATCGGCAGTGTATCAAATGCTTGTTCTCCTCACTGTATGTACATACTGAACAGGTATGAAAACAACAATTTCAATGATTTACAGTTCAAATTAGGAAAGTAGTCAACGTAAATACATTTATTAGGCCCTAATCTATGGACTTCACATGACTGGGCAGGGGCGCAGCCATTGGTGGGTCTGTTGGGGCGTAAAGCCCACCCACTTGGGAGCCAGGCCCATCGAATCAGAATTAGTTTTCCCCACAAAAGGGCTTTGTTAAATAGTCCTCAAGGATAAATACTCCTCAGTTTCATCAGATGTCCGGGTGGCTGATCTCAGACGATGTGGAGGTCCTTGATCTGCGGTTGTGAGGCCTGTTGGACGGACTTCCAAATTCTATAAAAAGACATTGGAGGCGGCTGATGGTAGAGAATGCAACATTCAATTCTCTGGTAGCAGCTCCAGTGGATATTCCTGCAGTCCCCAATCCATTTGCACACTCCCTCAAAACTTGAGACATCTGTGGCATTGTGTTGTGTGACAACTGTACATTTTAGAGTGGCTTTTTAGTGTCCCCAGCACAAGGTACACCTGTGTAATGCTGTTTAATCAGCTTTTTGATATGCTACACCTGTCACGTGGATGGATTATCTTGGCAAAGCAATGTAAACAAATTTACACAAAATTGGAGAGTGGAGGTTTCATTCTGGTCTCTTTTTATATAAACACTGTCTTTGGCAGGAGGAAAACCAAACTTGGAGGAACCAAAGACCTCCACAACATCAAGACGACACCTCTGCTCCCAGATCAAGTTAGGAAGCCTGAAAAGACCTGAGAGGACACACACAGGAGAGAAGCCGTACCATTGCACCCAGTGTGGAAATAGTTTTAGCCGGTTAGGAAGCCTCAAAGCTCATGAGCGAATACACACGGGAGAGAAGCCATACCATTGCGGCCAGTGTGGAAAGAGTTTTAGCCTGTTAGGAAGCCTGAAAGCTCATGAGCGAATACACTCAGGAGAGAAGCCATACCATTGCGGCCAGTGTGGAAATAGTTTTAACCAGTTAGGAAACATGAAAAGACATGGGAGAATACACACAGGGGAGAAGCCATACCACTGCTCCCAGTGTGGAAAGAGTTTTACGGCGTTAGTTAAGCTGGAAGCTCATGAGCGAATTCACACAGGGGAGAAGCCTTACTACTGTTCCCATTGTGGAAAGAGTTTTAACCATTTAGTTAACATGAAAAGACATGAGAGGATACACACAGGAGCGAAGCCTCACCATTGCTCCCAGTGTGGAAAGAGTTTTAAGCGGTTAGACACCCTCAAAGATCATTTGCGAATACACACAGGGGAGAAGCCTTTCCGTTGCGCCCAGTGTGGAAAGAGTTTTAGCCGGTCAGGAAGCCTGAAAGAGCACGAGCGAATTCACACAGGGGAGAAATCTTACCACTGATCCCAGCGTGCAATGCGTTTTTACCCCATTAGGACACCTGAAAGAAGACATGAGACCGCACACGGGGGAGATGCCTTACAAATGTTCAGACTGGGGGGAAGGCATTCTACTCATCAGTAGTGTAAAAAACATGTGCGAATCCACACAGGAGAGAATAATGACTTCTCCTTGTGTGTAAATGTATATTTCACATCACAATGACTTAAAATTCATCAGAGAACATACACAGTGCTCCCAATTGTCTTATATTGTTGACTGAGAATGTGTTTACTTGTTTATACCACATGAAATTGAATGGTACAAAGTATACTCAAAAATACATTTGTGTGTTTTTATTAGAAAATATGAATTGAATATTGTCGTGTCTTTGCCATCATTAAAAGTGAAGACTTATTTTATTAAGTCAATTCTCTGTAATTATTATTACGTGATTAAACCAATCATGTACATTTAATTAACTAGGAAGTCGGGGCACCACGGAAAGACTTCAGATTACAAAGTTATACTTTTCCCAATGTAACTCTTCTGATATTTTATTATCTTTTCAATTCATTTTATATTAATGAATTATTCTTTAACTCACATCAGTCTCATTCCAAACGTCGTAAATTGTTGGTTATCTGCACGAACCCAGCCTTTTTTAAATAAATCATCCATACACCAATTGGCTTAATCATTTATTAACTAACTAAATAATCACAGAAATGCGCAAACAAACAGTAGATACTGGTTACTAACGAATGATAGGGAAGATTCCCTACTGGGCTTGGTGGACAAAGGGAAGTGGGTGTGGACTGAGAAACAAACAGTAGATACTGGTTACTAACGAATGATAGGGCAGATTCCCTACTGGGCTAAGGCGATATGACGGCTTGGTGGACAAAGGGAAGTGGGACTGAGAAAGAAGCGGGGTAGACAAAAGGGTTCATTACACACAGTTGATAGTACAGTTGAAGTCGGAAATGTACATACAGTGGGGCAAAAAAGTATTTAGTCAGCCACCAATTGTGCAAGTTCTCCCACTTAAAAATATGAGAGAGGCCTGTAATTTTCATCATAGGTACACTTCAACTATGACAGACAAAATGAGAAGAAAAAAATCCAGAAAATCACATTGTAGGATTTTTTATGAATTTATTTGCAAATTATTGTGGAAAATAAGTATTCGGCTTACACCGATGTATGCGTTTTCTAAACTATTCGCAATCACAGCGCTCAGTCTGAAGAGGATTTTTTTTTAGGAGGGACTTTTATTCGTAACAATAGGATAGGCGGTTCCATGACACCAGATCATGTCTGTGCCCTCGGGGACGGACCAATGACTTAGTTACACTTTTAAAGGAATACAATTCTATCACATTAAAGGTTTAACATCACATTACATCATTTCATAAATAGTTGCATCTTTACTCATTCATTTTATACAAGAATTAGATGCAAACCCGATAATTGAGAAATGTACACATTGAGACATAGTTATGTGTGTTTCCTGTCCTCTCTGAGGTCACCAAATGAAACACACTCAACATAACTGTCCCTTAAGAGTCCACAGACCCTTCCCACACTCTCAAAGGTGGACAAATAGTTTAATTTTGCCATTTTGGGGATTTAGGAGTTCGGCCACGTGAATTCCTTTGTTCACTCTGTGGTCTCTCTCTGTATGAAAAGGGGGAGAGAGTCTCCGCCAGGTATTTACGACCCGAGATAACAGAACCTGGATGTAGGAGAGGGGGAAGCCACAATCTATACCCAGAAAAGGCCACATCATGACAATATGGAGTATTTCAGTTTGAATATAATGTACATCAGTTTCCTTGTGTTCAAATGTAGGATAGATCAGATTCCATGTGTTTAAAATGGTCCTTTTTTTAAACTCTGTGTGTGTTTATCTGGGTGTGTCATTCCTCCAGCACTACAGATAATCAAGTGATATTTGGATGTGATGCATTAGTTCCATTGTTGACATTTGCATTGTTGGCCCACTGATGATTTAATGAAATGAAAATGTTCAGACTCTGTAATGGAAAATGTTAATTGTTTGTGTGTCCACATAACTGAGTATGTGACTAACCTTGTGAAACTGTCCTATTATAAGCTCCTGTTCTTGGGAGTATCATCCTGTGTTGCAAACCAATTTACACCTGTGTCCTTGTATGAATAAAGTCCCTCCCAGGAACAGGAAACTATAAAGATATGTGCTAGTCACTCAATACTTCAGGAAATCAGACTGTCTACACTGCGCTGTGTAACTCTGTTATTCTCTCTGAGCTCAGAAATAAAGAATCTTGGTTTGACTTGGACTCCAGCAGATCCTTATTTTATAATATCCACCACAACTCTCCCAAGGATTGCTGTTTATCATTGTCTCAAAGAAGAGTTCCTCGTTCCACTTTCCTGAATTTACAGGCCTCCCACTGATTGAATAAACATTGTTTCCACAGGTAACATTTTGTGTTTCACCCAACCAGCAACCGAAATCCAATGACTGGTAACATTTTGTGTTTCACCCAACTTGCAACCTAAATCCAATGACTGGTGACATTTTGTGTTGATTTCATGTTAAATTAACTTTAGTTGACAAATCAAAGAAATGTAAATAGAAACTAGATTGCTACCTCATGATGGGTATAGGGACAATTAGAGTATCATGTAGTAGCCTAAACCTATTGCTGTTACATTGAACAGGGTGAGTGAAATATGAATGACAGTCGTCCAATATGCTGTAATAGAATTAAGGCCATGCTCATGAAAAAAAAAATCATCCTGCCTCATCTTAAACGGCACTAACCACCACTGTTTGGGTGGTGGACCACTCTTGGTACACATGGGAAACTGTTGAGCTGAAAAACCCAGCAGCGTTGCAGTTCTTGACACAAACCGGTGCGCCTGGCACCTACTACCATACCCCGTGCAAAGTAACTTAAATATTTTGTCTTCCCCATTAACTCTCTAAATGGCACACATGCACAATCCATGTCTCATGTCTCAAGGTTTAAAAATCCTTATTTAACCTGTTTCCCCCCTTCATCTACACAGATTGAAGTGGATTTAACTAGTGACATCAGTAAGGGATCATAGCTTTAGCCTGGATTCACCTAGTCTTTCTAAGTCATGGAAGGAGCAGCTGTTCTTAATGTTTTGTCTACCAATTGTATAGCACTACAGATAACCAAGTGCTATTTGCATGTGATGCATTTGTTCTGTTGTTTACAGGATGATGTGTATCTTATAGAGCGTGGCTTTAAGGGAATAGTATGGTCACATGTAGATAAAAAATAATGTGAAAAATTAACAGAGAAAATGTATATCAACACACTACCTATTCATATAAGTATTTATTAATCATCTACATATTCATATTGAGCTTCTACGTCTGTGTACAGGAACGTATTATTTGGAAGAAAAAATGTATCAGCTTATTGTTAAATAATGATGACGTTCTTTCCAATACAAAAGGTGTTGTAACTATTGTTTCCAAACTGCGTTACCCACTCCAGTCAGCAGATGGCGACGAGCGTCTTTCAGTTGACTCTTCTTGTATGACGTATAATGGACTTGACGGACGCTTCTTCAGGAACAACAAGGCGCCAACTCTTTCAACCACATCGGTAGCTTGCTAGCCAACATACAACTGAAAGATTGACGTTTTAGACCGTGTTAATGTACATTGTCTAATCTCAGTGTTTTAAACAAGTTTCGGTTGACGTATCAACTGGTTCAATTTGCAAACGTGTTAAAGATTGATACTGAGCCTAGCACTAGGCTAGACGCTAATGCTAGCTAGCTAGCTAACATCCCTGACCATGAGCTCACTAAACTACTCCTCCCTTGCTAATGAAGAGGGGGTCGGCTGTATGGAGAAAGAATCTTTCAGAATGAAAAAGGAGGAAGAGGAGGCTGTTATAGTGAAAGAAGAGAAAGAACCGTTTAGAGAGGAAGAGGATGCTATCTCAATAAAGGTGAAGGAGGAAGACGTTTTGGGAGTGAAAGAGGAAGAGACAGAATATCAGATTAACACCAGTGAGTACTGTCTTCAACAGGGACACAAACTATGCCGTTGTTGAACTAATGTGTGGTTTTTAAGGGGCATTCTACTGAAGTTCTACACTTGAATATGTTCAGTACTGTAGGAATTGTTAAAGGGTCAATCTGCCATTGGTTCATATATTTTAGGGACTTTTCAATTCGATGTATTGAATTCTCCATGCCATGGCCTATATTAAAGTTCCCCTCATCTAATATAACAGGCTTTTAAAATTGGTGCATATATTGGTGCATAGTTTCTACTTAAAATAACAAAGGCCACCCATTTTATGGAACGACCCTTTTACATTTGCATCACAAACAATATTTTAGGAAATCATGATGAAAGTGGCCATTTTAGACATATGCATGCCTCTTGTAAGACTCTATGATTGCAATAGATGGTCATAAGTTTACCATCTGTTTGATGTTCTCATTCACACAGGAGAGACACATGACTATCGTGGATCCTCTGGGAAGCCTCAACAACATCCTGATGCTGACGAGGAAGAGAAGAGTCTCTCCAGATCAGAACACCAGATGGTACAGCTTGGTCTGGTCTAGCAGACAGCTTGGTCTGGTCTAGCATACAGCTTGGTCTGGTCTAGCATACAGCTTTCTCTATTGGGGTCTGGGATGGGTTCCTGTAGAGCACTTCATGACAACAGTGACATCAGCATCCATAATGATATGTGTCTGTGTCCCCTCTTTATGGTTACCAGGACAACACTAGCCCTTCCACCCTCCCGGAATCCCCGTGTCATGCCTCTCCTGTTAGCACCTTACTGCTGGGTATGAAGAGGTTGTCTGTGCTGCTGGTGGACTGCAGGAGAACAATGGGGCTGAGTGGAACTGTGGGAGGAGGAGAAGAGCGGAAAGGATCAGATTTGACTCAAAGTAAGTGCTGTAGTTCAGTTTGAACAAATAAATAGATATATTCATTGGTATCTGTTACCAGGACAACCAGCACTGTTCTGTTCATTTTCAGGAAGATAGACTGGTGGATATGGATGTTATGAATATCATAACACTGAAAAAGGATTCTGCCAATGAAAAGAGAGGAACCAATAGACCATATAAAACCTTGATTAAAGTCAGCTTTGGAGAGAAAGTTTCAAGATGATCCAATGTAAGGTGCTTGTTTTACAAAAACTTATCCTTAAAACATTATGGATGTTACATTGCCTGTCCCAGTCAACCCCCCCTGTCTTTACAAGACTGTTGAACAGGCAAACTAAACTCTAGACACTGTTAATTAATTAACTAATACTGGAGGAAAGCTGTGATCAGGCTGCCTACTCAAGAGAAAGCTTCAAACTGTAACCTGTGCCTGCAACCTTGTTCAGGTTATCAATCAACCTACCAGGGTAATTACAAACAGTAGAGGAATTGAATCATATTTTGATCATATCTTTACTATTGCTGCAGAAATTTGTTTGAAAGCAGTCTTCAGATTCATCGGATGTTGTGATCACAATATAGTAGTCATATCTAGGAAAACCAAAGTTCCAAAAGGCCGGGCCTAATGTTCTATATAAGAGATCATACAATTGTTTGTGGTGATTCCTATGTTGTTGATGTTATTAGGTTCTTTTTTTTTCACAGTAAATAACTCACGAACACTAGAGAAGCTTTAACCAAGTTGAATTACTCCCAAATGTTCTGTACATCTGTAATTCAGACAACCCAACATTTGTTCCATCCAGACATATATCCCACTTAAGACACTCCTCCTTCTCTCCAATCCTTACATCTTATGGTTCCACAGGAAGAGAGTAAAGAGGGTAACAGGATACCAGACCTTTATCTCCCTGATGAGAATCTGTCCTGACCTCAACCTCTCCTTCATCTAATCCACAGATATTCATCTGTCTCCCCTGTTTAACACTTTGCTCTCCTCTCGTCCACCCAACACATTCCGAAGCCACCTGTCTTTCTTCAGAGAACCATTAACTTCTGACATAACACCCAGTCTCTTTCACTTCCTATCACTTCTTTAATGTCTCCATGTTCCAAGTTTAGCCGATTCCAACAATGGAAACAATATTTGTTGGTCCGTGGTGTGTAATGACGAGCAACCAGACACTGCCCTTGACACGTTTATGAAATTGCTTTTCCCAGTTACTAATAAGCATGCACCAATTAAGACTGTAAAAACTGTTAAATCCACGTGGATTGATGAGGAAATTAAAAATGGTATGATGAAGAGGGAGGCAAAAGAGATGGCATATAGGTCTGGCTGAATAACTGATTGGCAAACCTATTGCAAATTGAGACATCATGTGACTAAACTGAATAAAAAGAAGAAACTACACTATGAAAATTGTGGGCAAAAAAATCAACAATGACATGTTTCTGGTGTCTGACAACGTGGATGGAAAATGATTGAGGATAATAGCAGCTGATATTGCCAGTTCTATTCGCATTATCTTCTATTTAAGCCCACTAGAAAGTGTGTTCCCTAGTGAGACAGCATAGGATAACACAGCATTATCGGCATAATTCATCGTTCAGCTTTGTCTCCTAAAACATGTTCTTTTCTCAAACTCAGAACCATAAACCAATCCTCCAGGCATATATCAAATCCATCCTATCTTGACAAGATCACAGAGACACACTGACTGGCACACAGATTTTGTGGAGCCAAGAGATACACGCTTAACCTCTCCCCTCTCTCCGGCCCAAACAACTTAGTCTTGACATAGAACAGATACTGCAACCCCGCCACAGTATTATACAAAAATAACATTCTGATGAGAAGTAACTTACAAACATATGATGAATATAAAACATCTTACCTATGTTACCAACCAATTGTGATTATTCCCCAACAGCTGTCTAACAGAACACAGTGTTCTTTAATGGAAGCCTGTACAACAAAATCAAGGTAGAATCAGGAATTCCCCAGGGCAGCTGTTTGGCACCTTCTTTTTTCAATCTTTACCAACAACATGCCAGTGACATTTAAGTAAAGCCAGTGTGTCTATGTATGCGGATGACTCAACACTGTACACGTCAGCTACTACAGCGACTGAAATGACTGCAACATTTAACATAGAGCTGCAGTTAGTTTCAGAATGGGTGTCAAGGAATAAGTTAGTCCTAAATATTTCTGATCACCTTAAGTTACATGGCCTACTACGCTAATTCTGTAGCGGTGGGGGGTAAATATGAAGATTTTGTTGGTGCGCCAGGCAGGTATTAACCCTAGTTATTAAAGTTAGTTATTACCTATTATAACATTGTTATTATTATTATTAAATATTATTAAATCCGAAAGGATGAGAGTAGAATAGATAGAATAATGCTTCCAGACACATTCTAAACATGGTGTAGACTTAGAGGACTGTAGCATCTAATGATGAAGCATTATGGAGTCTTAAAGGAGGACTGTAGCATCTAATGATGAACCATTATGGAGTCTTAAAGGAGGACTGTAATCAACCTGTTACCAACCCTAAAAAATGGTGTTTGGCCAGATACAATGCTATTTTACAGTAAACAAATATAGACTTTCAGCTTATAGGGAAGTTCATTCAACTAGCACAGCACTTACAAATGACTGATTGGCTGAGAGAAATTGATGATACAAATATTGTTGGGGCTGTTTTGTTTGACTCAGTGTGGCTTTTGACATTATCGATCGTAGTCTGCTGCTGAAAAAAACGTATGGCTTTTACACCCCCTGCTATATTGTGGATAAAGAGTTATTTTTTTAAATGTAACCTTTATGTAACTAGGCAAGTCAGTTAAGAACAAATTCTTTTTTTCAAGGACGGCCTAGGACTGCCTTGTTCAGGGGCAGAACGACAGAGTTTTACCTTTGCAGCTCAGAGATTTGATCCAGCAATCTCTCGGTTACTGGCCTACCGCTCTAACCGCTAGGCTACCTGCCACCCCAGAGCTACCTGTCTAACAGCACAGTGTTCACAGTGTTCTTTAATGGGAGCCTGTACAACAAAATCATGGTAGAATCAGGAATTCCCCAGGGCAGCTGTTTGGCACCTTCTTTTTTTCAATCTTTACCAACAGCATGCCAACGACATTTGAGTAAAGCCAGTGAGTCTATGTATGCGGATGACACAACACTGTACACGTCAGCTACTAAAGCGACTGAAATGACTGCAAATCTTAACATAGAGCTGCAGTTAGTTTCAGAATGGGTGGCAAGGACACCAATAAGAAGAAGAGACTTGCTTGTACATTTATATGACATCAGCGAAGGAAGTGTGTAGGTCACATTCTGTATCATACAGCTATGAAAGTTATAGACAGTATATCACAAAAGTGAGTACACCCCTCACATTTTTTGTAAATTTTTGAGTATATCTTTTAGTGACAACACTGAAGAAATTACACTTTTCTACAATGTAAAGTAGTGAGTGTACAGCTTGTATAACAGTGTACATTTGCTGTCCCTTCAAAATAACTCAACACAGCCATTAATGTCTAAACCGCTGGCAACAAAAGTGAGTACACCCCTAAGTGAAAATGTCCAAATTGGGCCCAATTAAGCCATTTTCCCTCCCCGGTGTCATGTGACTCGTTAGTGTTACAAGGGCTCAGGTGTGAATGGGGAGCAGGTGTGTTAAATTTGGTGTCATCGCTCTCACACTCCCTCATACTGACTGGTCACTGGAAGTTCAACATGGAACCTCATGGCAGAGAACTCTCTGAGGATCTGAGAAAAATAATTGTTGCTCTACATAAAGATGGCCTGGGCTATAAGAAGATTGCCAAGACCCTGAAACTGAGCTGCAGCACGGTGGCCAAGACCATACAGTGGTTTAACTGGACAGGTTCCACTCAGAACAGGCCTCGCCATGGTCGACCAAAGAAGTTGAGTGCACGTGCTCAGCGTCATATCCAGAGGTTGTCTTTGGGAAATAGACGTATGAGTGCTGCCAGCATTGCTGCAGAGGTTGAAGGGGTGGTGGGTCAGCCTGTCAGTGCTCCGACCATACGCCGTACACTGCATCAAATTGGTCTGCATGGCTGTCGTCCCAGAAGGAAGCCTCTTCTAAAGATGATGCATAAGAAAGTCCGCAAACAGTTTGCTGAAGACAAGCAGACTAAGGACATGGATTACTGGAACCATGTCCTGTGGTCTGATGCGACCAATAAACTTATTTGGTTCAGATGGTGTCAAGCGTGTGTGGCGGCAACCAGGTGAGGAGTACAAAGACGTGTGTCTTGCCTACAGTCAAGCATGGTGGTGGGAGTGTCATGGTCTGGGGCTGCATGAGTGCTGCCGGCACTGGGGAGCTGCAGTTCATTGAGGGAAGCATGAATGCCAACATGTACTGTGACATACTGAAGCAGAGCATGATCCCCTCCCTTCGGAGGGGCAGAATTCCAACATGATAACGACCCCAAACACACCTCCAAGATGACCACTGCCTTGCTAAAGAAGCTGAGGGTAAAGGTGATGGACTGGCCAAACATGTCTCTAGACCTAAACCCTATTGAGCATCTATGGGGCATCCTCAAACGGAAGGTGGAGGAGTGCAAGGTCTCTAACATCCACCAGCTCCGTGATGTCGTCATGGAGGAGTGGAAGAAGACTCCAGTGGCAACCTGTGAAGCCCTGGTGAACTCCATTGCCAAGAGGGTTAAGGCAGTGCTGTAAAATGATGGTGGCCACACAAAATATTGACACTTTGGGCCCAATTTGGACATTCTCACTTAGGGGTGTACTCACTTTTGTTGCCAGCAGTTTAGACATTAATGGCTGTGTGTTGAGTTATTTTGAGGGGACAGCAAATTTACACTGTTAAACAAGCTGTACACTCACTAATTTACATTGTTGCAAAGTGTCATTTCTTCAGTGTTGTCACATGAAAAGATATACTCAAATATTTACAAAAATGTGAGGGGTGTACTCACTTTTGTGATATACTGTATTTAGAACCACATGCTTGATAGGAATCCAGCAACGATGAATAAAATAAGTAATGTAAACATAGCAGTAATTACCAGGAAGCTCTACATTTGTTTTAAAATCACACTAAGGTTGTTAAAACTGGCCTCAGGTTATTGAGAGATCTGATTAGGAGTTACTCTCGTAGCAAGGTTGTTTTATCATGTGGTTTCATTCGGGTCCCTATTTTATTTTTTTTAAACACTTGTCTTTGGCAGGAGAAAGACCAGACTCAGAGGAACCAGAGCCAGGGAAGTCCAAACCAGCAAGACGACACCAGTGCTCCCACTGTGGAAAGGGTTGTAACCGGTTATGGGACGTGAAACAACATGAGAAAATACACACAGGGGAGAAGACTTACCACTGCTCCCAGTGTGGAAAGAGTTTTAACCAGAAAGCACACCTGAAAGCTCATGAGAGAATACACACAGGGGAGAAGCCTTACCACTGCTCCCAGTGTGGAAAGTGTTTCAACCGGCCTGGGCATCTGAAACTGCACGAGAGAATACACACAGGGGAGAAGCCTTATCACTGCTCCCGGTGTGGAAATAGTTTTAACAATTTAGGGAAACTGAAACGACACGAGAGAATACACACAGGGGAGAAGCCTTGCCACTGCTCCCAGTGTGGAAAGAGTTTTAACAATTTAGGAAACCTAAAACAACATGAGAGAATACACACAGGGGAGAGGCCTTACCACTGCTCCCAGTGTGGAAAGTGTTTCATCCGGTCAAAGGAGCTGAAACGACATGAGAGAATACACACAGGGGAGAAGCCTTATCATTGCTCCCAGTGTGGAAAGAGTTTTAACAATTTAGGGAACCTGAAACATCATGAGAGAATACACACAGGTGAGAAGCCTTACCACTGCTCCCAGTGTGGAAAGTGTTTCAACCGTTCAGGGGGGCTGAAACGACACGAGAGAATACACACAGGGGAGAAGCCTTGAAGCCTTTCCACTCCTCCCAGGGTGCAAAGCTTTTGCCCATTTAGGAAGCCTGAAAGAACACATGAGACTGCACACAGCGGAGAATGCTTACAAAAGGCCAGACTGTGGGAAAACATTTTACTCATAACAGTCACTTAAACGTCTTTAGAGTAACCACACAGGAGAGAGAAATGACTTCTCTTAGCGTGTATATTGATATTTCACATCACATTGACTTCAAATTCATCAGAGAACATACACAGTGCTCCCGTTGTCTTATATTGTTGACTGACAATGTGTTTACCTGTCTTTACCATATGAAATTAAATGGTACAGGGTATACTCAAACATATATTTGTTTGTTTCTATTAGAAAACATGAATTGAATATGGAGTCTGTCAGTTTGAATATAGAGTAGATCAGGTTCCATGTGTTTAAATTGTCCTTTTTTAAAACTCTTTGTGTGTGTTTATCTGGGTGTGTCATTCCTCCAGCACTACAGATAATCAAGTGATATTTGGATGTGATGCATTAGTTCCATTGTTGACATTTGCATTTTTGGCCCACTGATGATTTAATTAAATGAAAATGTTCAGACTGTGTAATGGAAAATGTTAGTTGTATGTGTGTCCACATAACTGAGTATGTGACTAACCTTGTGAAACTGTCCTATTATAATCTCCTGTTCTTGGGACTATCATTCTGTGTTGCAAACCAATTTACACCTGTGTCCTTGTATGAATAAAGTCCCGCCCAGGAACAGGAAACTATAAAGATATTTGCTCATCACCCAATGCTTCAGGAATTCAGACTGTCTACACTGCACTGTGTAACTCTGTTATTCTCTCTGAGCTCAGAAATAAAGAGTCTTGGTTTGACTTGGACTCCAGCAGATCCTTATTTTATAATATACACCACAACTCTCCCACGGATTGCTATTTATCATTGTCTCAATGAAGAGTTCTTTGTTTTACTTTCCTGGGGGCATTTACAAAGCTCCCACTGGTTGAATAAACATTGTTACCCGATTGATGAGATTATTATGGATGAGAGCAAATATTTTATTTGTCAAATGGCAACCAAGCATCGGTCATCATGTCACCAGATTAAGACCCTCAAAATGTATTGGAATTGATCATCAAGCTCATCACATGTAGTTTCACCACTCTGTGAAGTTCATAACTTATTTCATCTGCAGCCTAATAAACTACATGGTTTCTCAAGTTTTAGTGGGATATATATATATATATAAATATTTGTACATAAAGGAGTTTCCATCGGCATTTCTCACTAAAACGTTTTTACTGACACAACCCACCATGTCAAACGAACTAACATATCGTCTGTCGCCATTTATAAAAATGTTCAGGCATAAACTGTTTCCGTCAGCCCAGTCATTACTTTTGAAATGGTTGGATCAATATCCACCTTCATGATATGGATGAAGCCTGATTTGGAATGTCTGAGTAGTTCTATATGATGTCATAATACACCCCTCTGATAATCAGGTGATATTTGGAATGTCTGAGTAGTTCTATCTGATGTCATAATACACCCCTCTGATAGTGATACATTTGTTACTTACAGGGCACCACTGCCCCTGACCAGCTGAATGCAGGTGGGCTCTCCTGTCAACATGGGGCTCCTGCTGCAGGTAGCCTAGCGGTTAACAGTGTTGGGCCAGTAACTGAAAGATCCCTTGTTTGAATCCCAGAGAGGACTAGGTGGAAAATCTGTCAATGTGCCATTGAGGGCTGCAACAGGAGCCTCATGTTGACAGGAGAGCCCACCTGCACTCAGCTGGCCAGGTGTCTTAACAGGAACAAGCTTGGCACACCTGTATTTTTCCCCATTCTTTTCCCATTCTTCTCTGCAGATCCTCTCAACCTCTGTCAGGTTGGATGGGGAGCGTCGCTGCACAGCTATTTTCAGGTCTCTCCAGAGATGTTCGATCGGGTTCAAGTCCAGGCTCTGGCTGGGCCACACAAGGACATTCAGAGACTTGTCCCGAAGCCACTTCTGCGTTGTCCTTTGTCTGTGTGCTTAGGGTTGTTGTTCTGTTGGAAGGTGAACCTTTGCCCCAGTCTGAGGTCCTGAGTGCTCTGGAGCAGGTTTTCATCAATTATCTCTCTGTACTTTATTTTATTTATTTATTATTGAACCTTTATTTAACTTGGCAAGTCAGTTAAGAACAAATTCTTATTTACAACGGCGGCCAACCAAAAGGCAAAAGGCCTCCTACGGTGGCTGGGATTCAAAACAAGGATACATCCCTAACCAAGGCCCTTCTTCAGTGGCTTCTTCCTTGCTGAGCGGCCTTTCAGGTTATGTTGATATAGGACTCATTTTACTATGGATATAGATATTTTTGTACCTGTTTCCTCCAGCATCTTCACAAGGTCCTTTGCTGTTGTTTGGGACTGGTTTGCACTTTTCGCACCAACGTATGTTGATCTCTAGGAGACAGAACAAGTCTTCTTCCTGAGCGGTATGACGGCTGTGTGGTCCCATGGTGTTTAGACTTGCATATACTATAGTTTGTCAACAAGACATTTGTGGAGTGGTTGAAAACCGAGTTTTAATGACTCCAACCTAAGTGTATGTAAACATCCCTTGTATAGCCTCCACTCTGTACTGGTACCCCCTGTATATAGCCTCCACATTGACTCGGTACTGGTACCTCCTGTATATAGCCTCCACATTGATTCTGTACTGGTACCCCCTGTATATAGTCTCCACATTGACTCGGTACTGGTACCTCCTGTATATTGACTCTGTACTAGTACCTCCTGTATATAGCCTCCACATTGACACTGTACTGGTACCTCCTCTGATATATATCCTCTGATTGAGAACCAATCTAGGCAACCAATCTAGGCAACCATAGACTTAAGGAGAGGGTCTGGGTGGGCGTCTGTCCACTGTGGCGGGACGTGGACGCCACTCTACCATAGTCTTAGTCCGCTTTCTTAGCGTCATTTGAGTGGCGACCCTCGTCGCCGACCTTGGCCTAGTAACCCTAACAAAGGGCCCACCTGGACTGAGGGGTGCCTCATTACTGAGGAAGCTCAGGACCGAGGGGTAGCTCAGGCCTGAGCTACCCCTCGGCACTGAGCTACTTTTAAAAACTTTTTATTTTGGGAATATTTTCTTAACCCTTATTTTTCTTATCTACGTTGTTGGTTATAGGCTTGTCAGTAAGCATTTCACGTTAAGATCTACACCTGTTGTATTCAGCGCATGTGACAAATAATATTTGTAACTAAATATGAAGGATGTCAGTTTCAATGTTACAGTCTTTGATTCAATTATATTTCTGAAACTCAGGCTGTGTGTGTTTATCTGTGTCATTCCTTGATCATTCCTTGTGGTCCTGTAGCTCAGTTGGTGGAGTATAGTGCTTGTTAAACCAGGGTAGTGGGTTTGATTCCTGGGACCACCCATATGTAAAGTGTTTGTACACATGACTGCAAATCCCTTTGGATAAAAGTGTCTGCTAAATGGCAGATATATCCACTGATTATACCAAACATTTGGAACACCTTCCTAATATGGAGTTGGACCCTCCCCTTTCTCCCTCAGAATAGCCTAAATTCGTCGGGGCATGGACTCTACAAGGTGTCGAAAGCGTTCCACAGGGATGCTGGCCCATATTGACTCCAATGCTTCCCACAAATGTGTCAAATTGGCTGGGTGTCCTTTGGTTGCAGTGGGGTCTCATCAGAGGAGGAAGGGGAGAACCATCGTCCTCAGTTATTTTCAGAAAAATAAAAATGGTAAAATATTTAAAAGTTGTCCTTTTTAGATAAAACTATACTAAATATAATCACGTAACCAAATAATTTATTAAAACATACTATTTTGCATCCTCCTCTGGGTACATTGACCTCAATACAAAACCTAGGAGGATTATGGTTCTCAAGGCTTCCATAGACTTACACAGTTACACAGTTGACAACAATGTAAGCTGTGTGTAGCAGTTATGAAATGGTTTGGCTTGGAAAGGTTTTTTCTCCTGGTGACATACAGCTGATGTGTTATGCATTGAAGTACAGAAACAAAGGGAGAAGGTGATAAGAGGAGAGCACATAGATGCAAGAAGGAATACAACGTGTCTGTAATGAAAGTGAACTGTGTTTATGCATGATCAGGGGTGTATTCATTCCGCCGATTCTGTTGACAAACGTTTCTTAAATGGAACAAAACGGGGATAAACATGCCTGAATTTGTCCAGTAATATCTCTATTTCAGCTAGATGCAGGCGAGAGTGTGCAAGGCAGTATTGAATGTGTCACTGTCTGTCCATGTGGCACTGTCTGTCATCGCAAAATTTTCTCTCGACCTGTGTGAACCTACATTCTAAACTTTCATTCATAGGCTAGGTTGCTACCTCATGATGGGTATAGGGACATTTAGAGTATCATGTAGTAGCCTAAACTTGTTGCTGTTACATTGAACAGGGTGAGTGAAATATGAATGACAGTCGTCCAATATGCTGTAATAGAATTAAGGCCATGCTCATGAAAAAAACAATCGTCCTGCCTCATCTTAAACGGCACTGACCTCCACTGTTTGGGTGGTGGACCACTCTTGGTACACATGGGAAACTGTTGAGCTGAAAAACCCAGCAGCGTTGCAGTTCTTGACACAAACCGGTGCGCCTGGCACCTACTACCATACCCCGTGCAAAGTAACTTAAATATTTTGTCTTCCCCATTAACTCTCTAAATGGCACACATGCACAATCCATGTCTCATGGCTCAAGGCTTAAAAATTGTTATTTAACCTGTCTCCCCCCTTCATCTACACAGATTGAAGTGGATTTAACTAGTGACATCAGTAAGGGATCATAGCTTTAGCCTGGATTCACCTAGTCTTTCTAAGTCATGGAAGGAGCAGCTGTTCTTAATGTTTTGTCTACCCAGTGTATAGCACTACAGATAACCAAGTGCTATTTGCATGTGATGCATTTGTTCTGTTGTTTACAGGATGATTTGTATCTTATAGAGCGTGGCTTTAAGGGAATAGTATGGTCACATGTAGATAAAAAAGAATGTGAAAAATTAACAGAGAAAATGTATATCAACACACTACCTATTCATAAAAGTATTTATTAATCATCTACATATTCATATTGAGCTTCTACGTCTGTGTACAGGAACGTATTATTTGGAAGAGAAAATGTATCAGCTTATTGTTAAATAATTATGACGTTCTTTCCAATACAAAAAGTGTAGTAACTATTTTCCAAACTGCGTTACCGATTCCAGTCAGCAGATGGCGATGTAGCGTCTTTCAGTGACTCTTCTTGTGTGACGTATAACTAACTGGACGGACGCTTCTTCAGGAACAACAAGGCGCCAACTCTTTCAACCACATCGGTAGCTTGCTAGCCAACATAAAACTGAAAGATTGACGTTTTAGACCATGTTAATGTACATTATCTAATCTCAGTGTTTTAAACGATTTTCGGTTGACGTATCAACTGGTTAAATTTGCAAACGTGTTAAAGATTGATACTGAGCCAAGCACTAGGCTAGACGCTATTGCTAGCTAGCTAACATCCCTGACCATGAGCTCACTAAACTACTCCTCCCTTGCTAATGAAGAGGGGTCTGCTGTATGGAGAAAGAATCATTCAGAATGAAAAAGGAGGAAGAGGAGGCTGTTATAGTGAAAGAAGAGAAAGAACCGTTTAGAGAGGAAGATGATGCTGTCTCAATAAAGGTGAAGGAGGAAGACGTTTTGGGAGTGAAAAGAGGAGGAGACAGAATATCAGATTACCACCAGTGAGTACTGTCTTAAACAGGGACACAACTATGCAGTTGTTGAACTAATGTGTGGTTTTTAAAGTGGCATTCTACTGAAGTTCTACACTTGAATATGTTGTACAGTACTGTAGGAATTGTA
>NW_022264263.1:0-32044 GCF_002021735.2 Oncorhynchus kisutch | reverse complement strand
AGATTCACTAGTTCAAAAACATCAAGTGATTTTGCATAGCCACATACTCAACAGGAAATACTCATCATAAATGTAGATGATAATATGTTATACACATGGAATTATAGATATACCTCTCCTTAATTCAACCGCTGTGTCAGATTTTTTTTTAACGGAAAAGAAATGCATGCAATAATCTGAGCTCAGATTTCTGACTTCCTGTTTTGACTTCAACTCAGGATTTTGCCTGCCAAATATGAGTTCTGTTATACTCACATACATCATTCAAACAGTTTTAGAAACTTCAGAGTGTTTCTATCCAATACTAAAATACTATGCAAATATTAAAAACTATGACGAGTAGCAGGCCGTTTGGTATGGGCACCTTTTAATCCAAGCTACTCAATACTGCCCCTGCAGACATAAAACAAAATTTAATATTGAATATAATTTTAGAATGTGCATTCAGTGAAATGTTGCTGAACACCAACACCAAATGGGAAAAGAGATATAGTTTCTTTACATTGATTTATGAAATTGACAACACTGTCTTCCTTTCAATGATTGTGATGACAACAAAACAATATTGGTCTAAGCTATTGTATTTGTTGTAGATGCAGTGCAAATGGAATTGGTTATACTGAACAGTATAGAAAGTTTGCGTGTGAGAGAGATTAAAGTAGATGTCACGTGTCAAATTTTGATTGATGACCCTATGTGAACCTATGTGAACGCTATGTGAACCCTATGTAGTGATGACGTGTGCATGTCTTCTGGTCAGGCAAGCCTGGTTAGGTGGGGGCTATGGGGTGAGTAAGGGTCCATTTGACAGGCCGTTAATGATTGATGACCAAGCCTGATAGGCAAGCCTGGTTAGGTGGGGGCTATGGGTGAGTAAGGGTCCATTTGACAGGCCGTTAATGATTGATGACCCAAGCCTGATTTATGACCCTATGTAATGATTTTATGACCCCTATGTCATGTAGAAGGGTGCATGCCAGGGGTGTTGTTGGGGTTGAGTAAGTGACCATGTGTCAGGTCAACCTGTTACTGTTTCTCACGGTTTGGGTTGGTTAAGGCCCCTTATAAAGCCGCTGAACAATACCTGTTTAAGAGTGCACAAGATCTTAAGAATAACCATGGAATTTGGGATCGGTACCAAAGCAGTGATGACGGTAACAACTGAAACAGGCCTTCGGGTTGCCCATAGAGCAAGGGCAAAGTATCAACCAGCAATATATGATGCGCCAAAAAAACGTTTTTTAAATGTGTATAGAACCCAAATACCGCCAGCAAATGCTCTGACAGATCAAGTGTTGATGTCTAATGGCCAGCAGTGGGGGTATCGGTTTGATTACCTGGCCTGTAGAGTGACCCTCTATACGGTAGATGAAGGAGAAGAATATAGACCAGACTGTAGGCTTGGAATATGGTGTTGAAGACTGGTCGGTTTTTCGCAAGGTTGTGTGTCCTGAACTGAGCCTTATCACCAAGGGGTATAGTGTGTTCACGGGCCACGAGACCCGTGGGAAGGTACCCCTGACTCCTCAGGACAAATATTTCACAGGGTGAAAATACAAAGAAAGAATGGCCGACCGTGCGGCAGCGTGGAGTTCTATATCGGCACCGAGGCAATCCGAAACCACAACCTTAGGGGTGGTGGCTGACTGGGGATACCCGACTGCGTCTGCTTATTCCTTTTAAGAGTTGGGATGTACTGGAATTGAAAATGTTGCAACCGTTGGATGCTCTCTTTGTACAGAGCCAACAGCGTCAGAGCCTTGTTCATTTAAAGAAGTGCATAATATATACGAATCGTAAAGATTACGATGCAAAAGAGCCTCAAGAAGATACAGCGTCAGAAGAAAACTAAGTAAGCGGATGCTTTAACCCCGCCCCCCCAGATACCCAAGGGCCTTGTTCTACAATAAAAAGAAAAAAGCAGCCAGTTCTTCATTTCAGCATACACCATGGATCTCCAGACCATCTACGAGGAAGCCACTACGTCATGGGGGCCCGACACTAAAGACTCTATGCCACGAAGCCCTACACTCTACGCACCCCTGGCAAGACCCGTGACACCCCCGACATTTACCCAGCCTGAGGATGTGTTTGATGGGGTGGCCAGTACTATTTTTGTGGATACAATCAAGGCCTCTGTAGCTACACTTTTAAACGTGGTGATTGGCGAATATATACGAGAAAAATGCATCGGCTGTGAGATCAATCATCCCAGCCAGCGTCGTCATCCTTGCCTCTACGACCCTCCTAGATACTACTTTTTCAATCATTTTGAGGAGCTGGTGAAAAGACTGTGGTCCTGCCGTTTTATACCAGCGCTGGTCATCGCCCTGGAGTCTATGGGTATTGCGCCGTCTATCCCTAGAGTTTACGGGGTAACCGAAGCCTTCCTACATGAACTGAAGGAGGCCATCTTCATCCATGAGAAACTCAAAGAAATCCGACACACCCTGGTGGACGACAACAAATACAGGGAAGCTGTGGTGGCTGATGTGATGCTTTTCTGGCTCAATAAATCCCAAGAGACCGAGTGACATTTTGTTTATTTAGAGCTATGGGTAACTATGTGTCTACGATGTTTGAGCGAATAAATACATTTTTTCTTTGAGAGACCTTACAAATGTTATGCATCAGATTATTGAAAATAAAGTGAACAATGTAAAGTTCTACACAACCCACAATACAGGGGTTATTGTAGAGCGTGTGTTAAAAATGGAGCAAATCATGAAACATGTCCGACATACGGGCGAGAGTTTACAATGGTCACATATGGTATCAAGGCTTGTTGAGGATTCTGAAGAACTAGAAATAACTTTGGCTAAGATTTTACATTATTTGTTTGAACCACCCTTTAATGTGAATGTGTATCATATTTGTTGTTTATATACTTATATATCAGACGTGTGTGTTTTAAAAATTCAGCGAAACAAACCTGTAAATCTAAACAATATATACAGGGTGTTGCATGCTGTGATTGTTGAGAAAACGGGGACTTGTATCTTGCAACAAATCCTGAATTGTCTGTATACGTAATAATTGTTGCATTCTTAAAATAAAAATTCACAAACTGAAATGTTGTCGTTATATGAAAGTGGCTCATTACAGTTATTGTACCTCAGAGAGGCAAGAAGGATGGCTGAGCAGCTGTTGAAAAACATATATTATAATCCCTCTAACCCGGGTCTTATGGGGGTAAAGAGCGTTTACAGAGAGCTATAGTCGAAGAAACAGGTAGTCTGTTAAGCGATGCTAAAGTGAATGAATGGTTATCAGAGCAAGATGCCTACACTCTACATAAACCTGTAAGAAAACATTTTCCAAGAAATAGAGTTTTTTCTACGCATCCATTATCCCAATTTCAGGCGGATCTATGTGACATGCAGTCCCTTGCCGATAAAAATGATGGAAATCGCTACATGCTAACGGTTATAGATATTTTCTCTAAATTAGCCTATGTAAGGGTGTAAAAAATAAGAGCGGGGCAGAGGTGACCAGGGCCTTTGAATCGATCTTGAAGCGCAGGCGGGCGCCCCCCAAAGAAAGTGCAGACGGATAGGCCGGAAACTTATTTTTTAATCAAACATTTCAGAAGCTAATGAATAAGTATAATATAGTACATTTTGCTACAGGCTCTGATTTGAAAGCTCGGTTGTGGGGAACGCTTTACATAGGCACTTTGAAAGAGCGAGATGTGGCGCTATTTTACAGCTCCACACACCACCGATATACAGACATAGTTCAGGATTTAGTAAACGGGTACAAACCACAGCTACCATAAGACTATACGTATGAAGCCCTCGGAGGTCTCTTCGGAAAACTCTTTTCAAAGTCTTTAAAAATATGTATGGTTTGTTCCCACTTCGCCGTAAGAAAAAAAATGACTTTTAAATTCCTAGTGGTGACTTGGTGCGTATATCAAAGTTGAGGGGTGTTTTCGACAAAAAATACGAACAAGGCTTAGCTCGAGTTTGTTTACCGTTACCGAATGTCTGCCGCGCATTCCGCCGGTCTACAATTAAAGATTATGACGGGGATCTTATAGAGGGATCTTTTTATGAGAAGGAATTACAGAAGGTCCAGTTGGGTAAAGACAAAGTCTTTCACGTGGAGGAGATTCTAGATCAGAAGAGAGAAAAGGGTAAAAAATGGTTGCTGGTCCGCTGGAAAAACTGGCCTCAAAAGTTCAACAGTTGGGTATTGGAGCAGGATGTGGTGGAGGCAACGGGGCTTAATTTAAACCCCTAGTCATGATAACTAGCGCATCATTCGCGTGTACACAGTTGGGCATCATGGAACACAGCGGCTTCTACCTGACTCTCCCCAGTAATGCGTCGGCACAGATATATCGTAATAATCAGAGTTCGAAGTATACAACCTTTCCAAAGCCTATAGAGTTATCAGAGGCTTGGGAAGTAGGTCTCAGCGAGATTACATACCCCCATAGTTGGTATAATATCAAAGCTAAGGACCGTGATTTTTATTGCAAAGGTTCTCGGAACCTGCGAAACTTATTAAGCTTAAAAAAGGTTCTATAGAACCGTCGACCGGATCGTCTCAGAGTTGAATGAACACTCAACCCTGAACAAGATGGAAATATTCCTATTCTACAATCCAATCCATAAAGGATACAAATCTCAGGGCCTGCTAACGGAGGTATAAAGACCAGCGGTAATTTATCCTACATGTTGGGGATGGGTCCCAATAAATGGACGTATGTGAACGATAAATTATTCCCATTCCCTGCGGATATACATGCAGGCTTTTACAACATATTTGTCTATACCGACATCAATAACCTATCAAAGGGTCGGAGACAGCTGTGTGCCCCTCCTGCGAACAGTTCATATAGACGGCAAGGATGGGGACATCGTCACTGTCAATTATGACACGCCGCACTACGTACATGTCAGCAAGAACTATATTGAAAACATTCTGGTTGAGCTTAAAACGGATCAGAACGAAAACATTGAATTTACTTATGGTAAAACGATTGTAAAACTCCACTTTAGACCCACCCAAAACCTCTCTACATATATAATAGCTGTATTATATTTATAAACATAATACAAATAAAAGTGTTATGGAGCACCATCAGCTCGACCCTAACCGTTATGTTTCATACTATGTGGATCAAGTGGGTAATGGACTACCAGGATATCATGGAGCGCCGACAATGTATGGTTCGGGGATAGGAGGTATATTCCGTAACCTCTTCAGGATGGTTTTACCGTTTATGAAGAGAGGCTTCAGCATAGCCAAACCACATTTAAAATCAGCGGCTAAAAATATAGTAAGTGAGGTTGTAGCCAATGCTATGACCCGAAGGGCGTCACCAGAGGTGGAGCATCAAGAAGGCTCGGGGCTTATGATATTGTCTCGAAGGCCAAAAAGAGACCCCCCTGGTTTAAGGCGTAGACCTGCACCTAAAAAGCGGCGGTTAACTGTTAAAAGAACCTCAGTAAGTCAAAGACGGGGTAAAGTGAGGAGGTCTGTACCAAAACAGGCTAAAAGAATACTAGGAAGTATTTTCTAAAAGAATAAGTGACATGGCTCTTTTACATCGAATGTCCTCTGAAGCTATAAAGACAGAACTTGATCTTTTCACGGCACCGTTAACGCAGCATTCAATAGATAGATCCAGTTATGTGGAGATAGCCCCTCTCTCTGCTATTACCGATAACGGGCCTATCGAATTTTTCATACCAGGCCATGGTGACAACTATCTGGACCTCAACAACACCTTGGTGCATTTACGTCTAAAAGTGACCAAAAGAGATGGGTCTAATATTGCAGACGATGCCAAAGTGAGTCTCATTAATTACCCCTTGGCCACCATTTTCTCCCAAGTTGATGTGACTTTGGGTGAACGCCTAATCAGTCAAAGCAGCGCTACATACCCTTATAGAGCCATCATGGAGTGTTTACTAAACTACTCCGAAGACACTCTCAAAACCCAATTTAGCGCCGGGCTGTTTAGCAAGGATACTGCAGGAGCCTCTATGGAATCGACAGACCCTTCCACCGGTGCAAACAAAGGACTAGCGGCACGAGCTCGCTACTGCGCCGAATCTCGAGAGTTTCATTTGCTAGGCCCTATACACTCTGACATTTTCTTTCAAGAACGGTTACTCTTAAATTCGGTTGATTTAAGATTAAAATTAACCAGGGCCAAGGATGATTTTTGCCTGATGTCTCCCCAAGACGGGGATTTTAGTTTGAAAGTGTTGGGGGCAACCCTTTTTATTAAAAAAGTATCTGTATCTCCGGCCGTGCGCCTGGGTCACTCACATGCTTTGATGAAAGGAAATGCCCTTTACCCTCTCCAAAGAATTACCATGAAAACCTTTAGCATACCTGTGGGCAGTAGAATCTGCAGTCAAGAAAACCTATTTCTAGGCCCTTTACCTAGATATGTGGTTATAGGTCTGGTTGATCACGCCTCTAATACGGGCAGTTTAGATAAAAAAACTTTAATTTTCAGCACTTCAATGCAGAGTATGTAGCGCTCTGTCAGGACGGACGTCAGGTTCCGGCGAAGGCTTTCCAACCACAATTTAATAACAACATATCTGTGCGAGAATTTTACAATCTATTCCTGGCTACAGGGCGACATCTAAAAGATCTCTCTTTACCTATTGACAGAAATGATTTTGCAGAGGGTTACACATTGTATGCTTTCAATTTATCACCTGATGATGACACCTCAGGAAATCTGTCTGTGGTGTCCCAAGGTAACCTCAGGCTGGAAATGCGTTTCCGTACACCTTTAGCCTGTACAGTTAGCATGATTGTTTACGCATGCTCTGATTCAATCTTGGAAGTGAATGCCCGAAGACAGGTCTTAGTGGATTATTATTAAGGACCTTTGAACAAAGACATGAATACCCAAGAGTTGGACGGGCTCATGAGCCGCTTGATTGGAAAACAATTTTGTGGAGTGTTGGCTTGTGATGAATTACCTATGGAGATATGGTCTGAGAGGCCTGCAATGTTTATTGTCAATACCCATCCTAAACACATGCCTGGTGAACATTGGCTAGCTATGACATTAGAACAGGAAGGTGGACGAAAAATCTCAACTTTTTTTGATTCCTATGGCTTTCCCCCCGGTTTTTCACATTTCCCTAAATCTATTAAAGATTTTTTGACCCTAAACGGTACAAAGATCTACTACAACATCAAACAAGTGCAAGATAACCTTTCCACTACATGCGGTCACCACTGTGTATTTTACCTGTGCCAAAGAGCCCGGGGAGTTTCTTTTGAAGATGTTATGTCTCTTTATAAGGATGATTTAAGAAGTAATGATAACCTTGTATCTTGTTTTGTTAGAAAATATCAAAAGTGTTCAAATGTGTGTCCTTTAAGAACGCGTAATCAAGGCGTATGCTCACGTCATATGTTTCAAGAATGCCACAAATGTTAACTTGCTTATTTTTCAAATAAAAAATTTATTGAATTTAATCATAGTCATTCAAAAGTCATTTTCAAAAGTCTAACCACGCCGAGAGATCGGGTTTAGGAAAAGGTCCTGAGACGTTCATGGGAGTAAATGAGTTAGCATCATCGCTTTCATATGGGGCCGGTGTCGTTGGGGCATCTTTAGGGGTGCTGTATCTCGTTGAAGGCTTTTGTTTTAAAGCTTGAATCTGTTGACGAAGCTTATGGTTGGGTACACCGGAGAGGGGGATGTTGAGGATTGCCAGGGCCTTAAGAAACTGACGCCAGCCGGGAGGCCTTCGGTCATCAGCAACCTTGTGGGCAGCCGTGGTACTTTTAAGCAAGTCCTGCATATGGGACCCCCTAACCACAGAGCCCTGAAGGATAAACTCTCCAGAGTCGTTCCAAGCAGCTATCCCCTTTGAGTCTTTTATCTTGTTCATAATGTATTTAACATTCTTCCTGTTACGTAAAGGCACATGTGTCAGTAGGTCATGCATAACTTTATCTTCAAATGGCATTTGAGCTTCACCCGACATATTATCTCCACTAGGTAAGATCGACGGTACAGGCCTTACAGGGGCATGGCTATCGTTAGGTTCGACATCTGTTAAAGGGTCCGGTAGGGAAAGGGTTAAATGGTTAGTCTCTCTCTCCCCTTGCTTTACCCGAGTCAAATACCTTTGCATTAGGTTTGTGTATTTTTGAATCTTATCATAGGGGTTCAATCCTTTTCGGTTCAAAACATCCTTCATGGCCGTATCCAAATCATTTTCCGCTGTTTGTCTGATATCTTCAGGACCCTGCATTTGTTTTTTAAGTCTATCCAACTCTTGTTGAGGCACCAAGTACATTTTAGTGGCCATCACACCACGTGTTCAACCACCACGTCTGGCCGCAATAAGGCTGGTGATGAAGGGCACGGCTATACTGAGTAAAGGTAGAAGAAAACCCCCAGACTGTTGTATACTATGTCTTTTCTTTTGAAGACTGGCCCTTTTATTGGCAAAGAGTTTGATCGCTGTCTTTTGTCTCCTTAATTTTTTCAATTGGTTCAGGGTGAGTGGAATGCGTCCTTTGAGAAGATTCAAAGCAATCTCACATAGGGCTAATATGAGATCTGAAGAACAGCGACCCAAGATGGCCTTCCGTTCTTTAGCTGTAGAACCTACTAGCCTTCTCAAGAGGGGGAGGTTTCTTTTTAAACGCAGAGACATAGCGTTTACTTTTTAGGAAGGTATGCAGCAGGCCTCTCCCCCGGAAACAGCCCTGTACGTAGCCTAAGGTGTTCTGGAGTATTTGCTTTTAAATCCACGATTAAATAAGAAAATGGCTCTTTGGTAGCGTCCTCATAGCTCTCCATAAAGTATGATTTCCGTCCAGGGTACATCTGCTGAGCTAGAGTGCTAATTTGCAGTTTGTCTCTAGGATTTTTAAACAATACCATGTAGTTGGCATTCAAGCTAATGGTCCGACTATTTTTACCTTGGTGAAACACATTCTGGACCAAGTAAAGCACGGACAGGTTTCTATGATGAGTATATTGGGTAAAAGCTCGTGCAATTTCAGGGTGTTCGCTACCAGCAAATAGCATATCGTCCAAAACCAGCAGATTATTTACATGTGGGGGGAGAAGTTCATCATCAGACAGAGAATCGGGTATTCCTTCAACAAACTTGATTTTTATTGTCTTCAATAATTCATCATACAGAGGTTGGTAACATGAATAACACCATACAATATTGTCAGGCTTTTGAGATAACACATGTTCAGAATTCTCTAAAATACTTTTTACAAAAAAGGTTTTACCACTGTTTGAAGGGCCTGCAATTAATGCTGAAAAAGGCAATTGTAGCCGGGGGTCAAAACCCTCGACAGCAGTCATAATATCTTAAGCTTTAAGACACACTGGGGCTTGTAGCATAAGTCAGTAGCCAAAGGGCAATGTGGTACCGTCAGGCAATAGCTGTCTCTTGTCATAGACTACCCTGAATCTTTTAGTGAGTGGTGCGTTTCTTAGATGGAACCCCTTTTTATCCCTCACTATTTTGTTGTAGGAGCTCAAAATCTCCAAGTCACTATTCTTGTCCTTTACGAACCCCTCGACCAAGCGCGTGATTGATTCCAAGTTTACACGCGGTGCATTTTCATAGTTTTGAGTCACGCCTTTGGCTTTCAACACCACGTGATTGGCTTTAGTCCTAAAAGCATAGCTTTTTGGACCACATGAGGACCATTCTGTAATATGGTCACCCTCTTCGAGTTCACTCGTTAAACCCCCAAGATAGTTGCTAAGTGGGGGGGTCCAATCCCCCGGTTTGCTTACATAGACCACAGAGTCTGTGTCGTGGTAAAGAACCCGCCTCTGAAGCTGTTCCATGAGGGTGTACAGTTCAAGGCGGCCATAGGCTGTGGTAAATGCTGCAAGAAACACATTTACATTACCCGGGGGTAGAACCCACTTTTGGTGGCGCCTCCATTGCACCAAGGCAATGTCTTGACTCAAGAAGGAAAAATGTGAAATTTCGTATTGGTCCGAAAAAACAAATTCCAAAAATTCTTCGGGGTCTTTAATGATCGAAGTTGTTAGCATATTGCATCTCTGCGCTAATTTCCCCCAAAGGGAGTTCAAGTACAATTTCGACACATTTCTTTTGGTTTTGTTGACCTCTATTCTGTCAGGGTCAAGAAGTATGCCTTCTCTGTCATGGTAGTCTTGAATGTACTGGTCTTTACTTTCTTGATCTGTGACCGATGCAGGATAGCCTGAAGCCATCTGCTTGCATCTCAAGAAGGTTTTGATGTACTCTTTAAAAAGTGTGTCTGATTTCCTGGAAAAGTTCCACACTTCAAAGATTTTGGCCACACGATACCCCTTCTCTAAAGCCTTAGAGAATTCTACAGTGACCCATACACCGGTCAGGGCTCTTTCTTGATCTGTGTGATCACAGGGGTTTTCCTGGTTGTGGTTTTCACAGCATGTGCGACAAAGGGGAAAGAAAAGTTTTCCTTTAGGACCCTTGTAAGGCAACACAGGTATAAACAGCCCCCTAGGAGGGTAGACAGTCGCTTTGATTAAACCAAAATAATTTTGGGGTTCGTCAAAGTCGCTGTGAATAATTTCAGGATGCCCTATAGGATAGAATGAGGAACTCATTACATGAGGATATAGGGATGTAAAATCTACATAGCCTATTGTCTCGTCGGGTTGAGCTACATAACGCAATGTCAAAGCATTGGTCCGGCCTCCAAACAAGGCCTGTCGCGGTTCCAGGGGCTCTGGAGGGTCATAATGGGTAAGGAAGGCCTTAACACTAGGATCTGCCTTTTTGAGGGCTGTCCATTCGTGCTCCCACAAAACCACAACTTTTAACCCGTAAGTAGCCTTTAAAGAATTCATTTTGTCTTGAAACTCTTGGTACATTTCCCCAAAAGTCTTTTGGGTTAGGACACACAAGGTGTGGGGGACAAAGCATAATTTACAACCGTGGAAGAAACAACCGTTGTACTCATACACTGTCTCAACCCCGTCAATCTGTGTGTATCCATCTACATGGTAAGGCCCAAAAGCCTTCTCCCCCCGATTCAAAGCATGTTGGATAAAAATATCTTTATCCTGGGCCAAGTACTCCAACCATTGAATGGAACCACTAGAGTAGGCCTTGAATTGGCGTCGGTAGTTGTCTGGCGATGGGATAGCTATAGATTCAGGAGTTAGATAGTGTGTACGATAGGTTTTCATGCACGCTGATGCAATAGTTGTACAGCTCCAGGGGTCAATGCCCGCATCTTTGATTACCTCTTCTCTGAATCTGAGGCATCCTTCACGAAGTATAACAACGTCATTGTCACAGTATGATTCCATCTCTTTATGGAAATCAAAAGTGCCATGTCTTACGGTCTCGTACCATGTCATGAATCTCTCACGCTCTTTGGGAGACATTTGATCACACCCGTACATTTCGGGGGCTGGATAAGATCCTATATAATGTAGATTCTCCTCAGATGTGAAGAAATGAGGGAAATAGCCTTTGACAGAGTTTTCAAAACCCAAGGCCTCTGGCATTTGAGCCAATCTCATGGGTAAGAAGCTTAAGCTGTCAATGTATCTCTGTTTGAAGGCGGGGTCAACAAAGCATAATATTTTACTCCCTTGAGCTATGACACTGGGTGCCACGCCTTGCTGTATCAAAGGGTTCAGAAGCAGATAGGAGTCATAGGCCCTAGCATTGTGAGCTATAAACGTGAAGTTTCTGTACTGGGCTTTTCTAAAATGTTTTAGAAAGAGCCGGGCACAATTGGGTCCCTCGGCCGACCATTTTTCACCCTTGAAAGTCATGGTTGACACAAAAATAGGCAAATGAACCCCTGATTGCTGATTTGTCTCAAAATCATAAAACACATATTTCTCTGTATGTTCATCTTCAGCCAAGGGCTGAATGTAACACTCATGTGTTACTTCTTGAACCGCTTCCGCGTCTCTGCTTTTCAAAGACAATCGGACAATTTTTTTATTATTATTATTTTTTTTTAAATTATTTTTTAAATTATTATTATTATCTTTTCTTCTTGGGCCTCTATAACTATATCTATTGTTTTTATTTTTGTTGTTGTTGTGTGATTTGGATTAATCCCCTCTACCACACGGAACCCCACTAATCTACTGACGGAACGTAAGGGGTGGCTAACAGACCTCCATCCTATGCTAGCTTGCTACCGATGCCCTGGCTAGCTGTCTAAATCACCAACCAACCTCTCCACTCACCGGACCCTTTTGATCACTCGACTAAGCATGCCTATCCTTAATGTCAATATGTCTTGTCCATTTCTGTTCTGGTTAGTGTTTATTGGCTTATTTCACTGTAGAGCCTCTAGTCCTGCTCACTATACCTTATCCAACCTATTAGTTCCACCACCCACACATGCAATGACATCTCCTGGTTTCAACGATGTTTCTAGAGACAATATCTCTCTCTTCATCACTCAATACCTAGGTTTACCCCCACTGTATTCACATCCTACCATACATTTGTCTGTACATTATACCTTGATGCTATTTTATCGCCCCCAGAAACCTCCTTTTACTCTATGTTCCAGACGTTCTAGACGACCAATTCTCATAGCTTTTAGCCGTACCCTTATTCTACTCCTCCTATGTTCCTCTGGCGATGTAGAGGTGAATCCAGGCCCTGCAGTGCCTAGCTCCACTCCTATTCCCCAGGCGCTCTCTTTTGACGACTTCTGTAACCGTAATAGCCTTGGTTTCATGCATGTTAACATTAGAAGCCTCCTCCCTAAGTTTGTTCTATTCACTGCTTTAGCACACTCTGCCAACCCGGATGTTCTAGCTGTGTCTGAATCCTGGCTTAGGAAGACCACCAAAAATTCTGAAGTTTTAATTCCAAACTACAACATTTTCAGACAAGATAGAACTGCCAAAGGGGGCGGTGTTGCAATCTACTGCAAAGATAGCCTGCAGAGTTCTGTCCTACTATCCAGGTCTGTACCCAAACAATTTGAACTTCTACTTTTAAAAATCCACCTCTCTAAAAACAAGTCTCTCACCGTTGCCGCCTGCTATAGACCACCCTCTGCCCCCAGCTGTGCTCTGGACACCATATGTGAACTGATTGCCCCCCATCTATCTTCAGAGTTCGTGCTGCTAGGCGACCTAAACTGGAACATGCTTAACACCCCAGCCATCCTACAATCTAAACTTGATGCCCTCAATCTCACACAAATAATCAATGAACCTACCAGGTACCTCCCCAAAACCTTAAACACGGGCACCCTCATAGATATCATCCTAACCAACTTCCCCTCTAAATACACCTCTGCTGTCTTCAACCAAGATCTCAGCGATCACTGCCTCATTGCCTGCATCCGTAATGGGTCAGCGGTCAAACGACCTCCACTCATCACTGTAAAACGCTCCCTGAAACACTTCTGCGAGCAGGCCTTTCTAATCGACCTGGCCGGGGTATCCTGGAAGGATATTGATCTCATCCCGTCAGTAGAGGATGCCTGGATATTTTTTAAAAATGCCTTCCTAACCATCTTAAATAAACATGCCCCATTCAAGAAATTTAGAACCAGGAACAGATATAGCCCTTGGTTCTCCCCAGACCTGACTGCCCTTAACCAACACAAAAACATCCTATGGCGTTCTGCATTAGCATCGAACAGCCCCCGTGATATGCAGCTGTTCAGGGAAGCTAGAAATCATTATACACAGGCAGTTAGAAAAGCCAAGGCTAGCTTTTTCAAGCAGAAATTTGCTTCCTGCAACACTAACTCAAAAAAGTTCTGGGACACTGTAAAGTCCATGGAGAATAAGAACACCTCCTCCCAGCTGCCCACTGCACTGAAGATAGGAAACACTGTCACCACTGATAAATCCACCATAATTGAGAATTTCAATAAGCATTTTTCTACGGCTGGCCATGCTTTCCACCTGGCTACTCCTACCCCGGACAACAGCACTGCACCCCCAACAGCAACTCGCCCAAGCCTTCCCCATTTCTCCTTCTCCCAAATCCATTCAGCTGATGTTCTGAAAGAGCTGCAAAATCTGGACCCCTACAAATCAGCCGGGCTAGACAATCTGGACCCTTTCTTTCTAAAATTATCTGCCGAAATTGTTGCCACCCCTATTACTAGCCTGTTCAACCTCTCTTTCGTGTCGTCTGAGATTCCCAAAGATTGGAAAGCAGCTGCGGTCATCCCCCTCTTCAAAGGGGGGGACACTCTTGACCCAAACTGCTACAGACCTATATCTATCCTACCGTGCCTTTCTAAGGTCTTCGAAAGCCAAGTCAACAAACAGATTACCGACCATTTCGAATCTCACCATACCTTCTCTGCTATGCAATCTGGTTTCAGAGCTGGTCATGGGTGCACCTCAGCCACGCTCAAGGTCCTAAACGATATCTTAACCGCCATCGATAAGAAACATTACTGTGCAGCCGTATTCATTGATCTGGCCAAGGCTTTCGACTCTGTCAATCACCATATCCTCATCGGCAGACTCGACAGCCTTGGTTTCTCAAATGATTGCCTCGCCTGGTTCACCAACTACTTCTCTGATAGAGTTCAGTGTGTCAAGTCGGAGGGTCTGCTGTCCGGACCTCTGGCAGTCTCTATGGGGGTGCCACAGGGTTCAATTCTTGGACCGACTCTCTTCTCTGTATACATCAATGAGGTCGCTCTTGCTGCTGGTGAGTCCCTGATCCACCTCTACGCAGACGACACCATTCTGTATACTTCCGGCCCTTCTTTGGACACTGTGTTAACAACCCTCCAGGCAAGCTTCAATGCCATACAACTCTCCTTCCGTGGCCTCCAATTGCTCTTAAATACAAGTAAAACTAAATGCATGCTCTTCAACCGATCGCTACCTGCACCTACCCGCCTGTCCAACATCACTACTCTGGACGGCTCTGACTTAGAATACGTGGACAACTACAAATACTTAGGTGTCTGGTTAGACTGTAAACTCTCCTTCCAGACCCATATCAAACATCTCCAATCCAAAGTTAAATCTAGAATTGGCTTCCTATTTCGCAACAAAGCATCCTTCACTCATGCTGCCAAACATACCCTTGTAAAACTGACCATCCTACCAATCCTCGACTTTGGCGATGTCATTTACAAAATAGCCTCCAATACCCTACTCAACAAATTGGATGCAGTCTATCACAGTGCAATCCGTTTTATCACCAAAGCCCCATATACTACCCACCATTGCGACCTGTACGCTCTCGTTGGCTGGCCCTCGCTTCATACTCGTCGCCAAACCCACTGGCTCCATGTCATCTACAAGACCCTGCTAGGTAAAGTCCCCCCTTATCTCAGCTCGCTGGTCACCATAGCATCTCCCACCTGTAGCACACGCTCCAGCAGGTATATCTCTCTAGTCACCCCCAAGACCAATTCTTTCTTTGGCCGCCTCTCCTTCCAGTTCTCTGCTGCCAATGACTGGAACGAACTACAAAAATCTCTGAAACTGGAAACACTTATCTCCCTCACTAGCTTTAAGCACCAACTGTCAGAGCAGCTCACAGATTACTGCACCTGTACATAGCCCACCTATAATTTAGCCCAAACAACTACCTCTTTCCCAACTGTATTTAATTTTTATTTATTTATTTATTTTGCTCCTTTGCACCCCATTATTATTATTTTTTTTTATTTCTACTTTGCACATTCTTCCATTGCAAAACTACCATTCCAGTATTTTACTTGCTATATTGTATTTACTTTGCCATCATGGCCTTTTTTTGCCTTTACCTCCCTTCTCACCTCATTTGCTCACATTGTATATAGACTTGTTTATACTGCATTATTGACTGTATGTTTTTACTCCATGTGTAACTCTGTGTCGTTTTATCTGTCGAACTGCTTTGCTTTATCTTGGCCAGGTCGCAATTGTAAATGAGAACTTGTTCTCAACTTGCCTACCTGGTTAAATAAAGGTAAAATAAAATAAATTTAAAAAAAGGACCTTTACAGATTGGGCAGTGTATAATTCCACAAACATGAGGTTTAGGGCTATCTATTTTAAGGTTGTAATTGCAATGACATTTTGGACATTTCTTGTTAATGTCACAACTGCTTACAGATTTACATGCCTTGGGATGCCATGTTTCAGTTTTGTGTTTTTCGTAACAGTAGGCCGAACGACATGTGCGGTGACAATCCGCACAGGGGGTCAAGTTTAGCGGCTGCATAGGGCAATGTTTATCCAGACATACTGAACAGTTGTAACGGCACGAGTGCCCCCCCATGCGTGTGTAGCCGGTATGACAGGCTGGACAGACATATGGCGCGCCTAAAAAGGCTGTGATGTTAGTTACGGCATAGTAATGCTCATTTTGCACATAAAAGTACATAGTCTTAGGATGTGGTTCGGGTATATTTTGGAACTTGAGGAGAGCGTCATTAGCCCTACTGTGGTACAAAACCACAATCTTGATGTTCAGAAAGTTTTCAAATTTGACTATGTCTGAGAAAGCCACAGCATCCTGTATACCGAGACCCACCGCAGTTTGTAGCTCTCGAGCTTTTTGTAACGCGGCTTGATCAGTACATCCTGGGCTGAGTAAGTGGGCCAAACCTATGGCAAAACATAGCTTATTACCTGGATTGTGAACGTTTATGAGATAGGCCCTTTTATTGCTTATGATTTCGGACTGCATTAAACTCTCGAGCTTTCGTCTCTGACCCCCGCCCCCTTGTGGTTGTCGTACTAATTGTACTACAAGTTCGAGGGTCCTATCTGCTAGCACGTTTAAATTTGACTGAACAAGGCGTTCTAGCAGTTTAACAAATTGTTCAAGCTCTGCTTCACCATTCTGTAAAATAAGCGATACCTTGCTCTGTAGACTGTCTCCACAAATTTCCAACTGTAAGAGATCCCTAGGTTCGCTATAATCTCTAATCCTCGCTAACAGTTCATTCAAAGTGTCCATAAGCATTACGTAAAACACAGCATATTCCCGAATCTGACCCCCCCATGCGAAATTGAAAAACTGGCGAACCTCAATATTGTTGAATTTATTTCGACGCAAAACATGTACACTTCGATCAAGACCTCCCCCCTCCAGATTTGCTAGGCAATTGTCCAACTGTTCAAAAACATCGTATTGGGTTTCAGACTCTTCGGACATTGGTGTTAAAGGCTGATTTATAGGTGTCTGGGGTGCTGAATTAAACCTAGCGCTCTCGTTCTGTACACTGATCTCAAGACCGCCCCCCTCCAGATTTGCTAGACATTTGTCCAACTGTTCAAAAACATCATATTGACTTTCAGACTCTTCGGACAATGTTGTTAAAGGCTGTCTTAGAGGTGTCTGTGGGGCCGAATTAAACCTAGGGCTCGCGTTAAGCTGGGTAATTAGAGATATGATGGTTTCGGGAATCTGTGTTAACATGTTTTCCTCGGAAGGCCCTGACTCATTCATACGTGTAATAATGTCTATGAGTTCGGAGGGAATCTGGGATAATAGATTTTCATCTATTGTCATTATGTCAATTACCCCCGAATCATTCATATGGTTAACTATATCTTGGAGCTCTGTAGGGATCCTGGCTAAGAGGGTTTCAATTGTCTCACTTTGGTCTATAGGGGGCGCCATCTGTCTAATTAAGGATGTGTGTGTGTGTGTGTGTTTACATGTGTGTTTTTTAACGGCGGTATTTGCTTGTTTTAGCCCTAATGTTTTTTAACATACGGGGTAGCTCGCTACGCCAGAATGACACATCCTGATTGTATTGATGCTCGAGTAGAATACACATGCGCCTCTGGAGTAGAGCCTTTCGTGATTTTAAACCCAGGGTAAACGCTTTGAAAAAACGTTCTTGGTCTATTTCAGAATCTGCTGTTTCCCCCACAGAATTGGCCGATTCAAGAAGGTTGGCAGCTTCACAGAACATCAAATCGTCTACCTCAGAAATGTCATTTAAATCTTTGACATCATCAGGTTTCGCTGTTTTCTTGACTGGTGTCTTTGGAGCCTCCTCGGGGATGCTTGTCTGGGCATCCTCCGATGTTTGTGCGTTGTGTTTATAAGCCGGTGAGGAGTCTGAAATAAAAATAATACATACAAAAATAGGTTATTAACCCTAAAATATGTTAAAAATGCCAAATACATTTCAGATATAAGCCTATATATTAACAATACATTAATTAAATACCTCGGCTTTTTTGACGAGGGCTGTTCTGAAGAAGCTCTGAAACCAGGGGCTGATGTCTTTGTTCAACCTGTATTACAGCATCTGCAGGTTCGGTAGATGGTGAGCCTGAAAAAAAAAAAAAAAACAGCATTAGGCCTTGTTTTAACATATTCCGGCATAAAAAAAAAATATAAATATTAAAATAATTATATATATAAATAATAATATATAATTGATTCATACCTAGTCCTTGGAACGACGTCTCGTGAATATCGGCCAAGTAGAATTGTTCGGGTGAAGCGGAACTGTGGATCTGAGCACTAATTATCCTTTTGTGTTTAGAAATATGGGGGACAACGTTGTCCTGGCCAAGGGGAGTTGACCTGCCGTTTAAAGTCTCTGTTCGCTGCTTTTGTGTAAATACATCCTGGGAGTAGGGCAGAATTGTCTCGTAGTCATATGCTTCGCAGAAACCGTTCAGGCTCCATAGGGCCTCGTTTAACCTTCTAGGCTTTAGGTCCTCTGTAAACATATAAAATAACTTTTAATATAAGATGCCCACACTTTTTGTTTTTAAGGTATAAATATTTTTATGTATGGAATTCTTGGAGCTTACTTACGTTGACAATTCAGGGCAGGCGTTTGTTTGTCGGCACTTTGTTTCGGAGCCCCATTGGATGGTTCGAGCTCAGTTATACCTCGGAGTATCTGCGTGAATGCTTCAGAATCTATAAAACATTCGACAATATTAAAGCTATAATCACTTTAGCTAATATTGCCTTGTTATACGGTAAGCATACTGATCCTAATGATTGTTTAATATTTCTATAACATCCCACGCTTTTCAAACAATTCCCCACAACAACCAAATCTAATAAAGATTTATTTCAAGAACTCACCTTGCGATAGATCCATTAGACTGTTTTCCCCGATTATCTTTTTTAACGCTTCAGTCCGATAACGATTCTTGGAGTTTCTGGAGGTGCTGTTTGCATCGGAACTAAAACGCTGCTAACATTGCCCATGGTTTCTAGCACTTTTGTACCCTACGACCTAGAGAAAAACCCCTGAATGATTTTTTACATAGCATTTGGGGTTTGTCGTTTTTTTCGGGCTATACCCCCGCCCATGGTATATTTGACACATTTCAAACACATGGTATTGGGTGTGTCTAAACATTAGGATCCTTTTGGAGCTTCTAAAATCTCCGGGGTGCTAGCACCTAGATGCATGGGGGGTGGGTTGGTCTCGACATCGCTGGGATGAATGACTTTTTAGCCCACCTAAAAAAATAGTTTTATGAAAGGCCTTTAAGATTAGGAGTCGTAAGACACAATATTATTGTTGGGGGGTAGGCATCTGTTTTGCAGGCTAGTGTAAACCTTGGTTTCAAACGACCCACCAGGCATGCAAGGGTATTTTTTTAACAAACAACCCGCCCCCCCTTTTTCTGTTTTTGAAACACACACACACACACACACACACACACACACACAGCCACTACAGAAAACTCCCTCACGCACATACGCGCGCACATGGCTTTTTCCGCAAGTTTTTTCTCAGGGACAGACTGCGCTAAGAGTGAACAAACGCGAGAGTTCATAACGTGGTGAGATTCTGATTTTAAAACCATTTATTTCATTCAAAATATTTAGTACATACATTTTATATCCTTACATTCTTAAGGTATTTTACGATGCCTTTCTTACAGATCCTGGGAGCTTATGCAACCAACCGCCATTGTCCGTGTCGAGTTCACCCTCAAAAGGCAAGGCTCTCTTGCACGGTCCATCAACACTTGGTAAGTTTTCACTCCAGGGGTAGATCCTCCGTCGGGCCTTTTGGTCTTGACTCTGTCTCAAGGAAAGCCTCGCCCAGCGCTTTAACTGTTCCCCATTTTGGAAGAGAATGTCCAGCTTATTCATAAGTGTTATGAAAATTGGATAATCCACCCATTTAAAACTAAACACAGGAATAAAAAAGTTTACATGTTTGCGTGCTCTGGAAGCTACAGGAGAATTGACAGACTTTGTAGCATTAGCCTTATCATAAAGGTCACAGGCTAAAATTGTCACTTTGTTGTCAGGGCTATAGTCCATTGAAGCAATTCTTAGAGCCTTGAGATCACTGCGGCCGCAGACCTGTTCTTCCAACGCATATCCTGGCACATTTGTAACACTTAGGACCTGTTCAATTTTACAAAGAGCCAGCCTGATGTTTAGCCATTCTCTCATCCCCAGAGCCGGGGGAAAACTCCCAGGTTTTGCAGGATAAAGGGGTTTGGGTCCACGGTCTGTGAATATCTTTACCGTAGAATCCTCCGGGTGGAATATGTAAGACATGTGGCCCTCACTCGTACCCAAAAATCCTTTAAAACATTCTGGAGCTTCACACAGAACTTCTTCAAGGCTTTGGTCACTGGGTTCATGACAAGCCGAGCATAACATCCCTAAAATTGGCATAGGTGTCATTTTTGTTTAATATTCAGGGGGGTTATCATGTACAGTCTTAAACAGGTATTGTTCAGGCGCTTTATAAGGGGCAATAAACCAACCAAAACCGTGAGAAACAGTAACAGGTTGACCTGACACATGGTCACTTACTCAACCCTGGGCATGCACCCTTCTACATGACATAGGGTCATAAATCATTACATAGGGTCATAAATCAGGCTTGGGTCATCAATCATTAACGGCCTGTCAAATGGACCCTTACTCACCCCATAGCCCCCACCTAACCAGGCTTGCCTATCAGGCTTGGGTCATCAATCATTAACGGCCTGTCAAATGGACCCTTACTCAACCCATAGCCCCCACCTAACCAGGCTTGCCTGACCAGAAGACATGCACACGTCATCACTACATAGGGTTCACATAGCGTTCACATAGGTTCACATAGGGTCATCAATCAAAATGTTGACACGTGACATCTACTTTAATCTCTCTCGTGTGTTTACAATATAACTCCTCTGTGGAAAAATGTATCAGAGACCATCTTTGAATGCACAGTTGGATTTATTACAATTTGAGTGGTCAATAATGTTGTAGGTTACATCTCAGTGATGTAAAATTACATATTTTCTGTTATAAAAGTTACAGTATCTGCTCCACCAGAGCACTAAATGCACTGCTCAGAGCAGCGACAGGCCACATGGGCTTCTGCCTTCTCCATCAGGTCCACACTCTTCTCATAGATGCTGCTCAGACCTTCAGAGTGGTTCAGGTTGGAATCTGTAATAGGAAAGAAAGTAAGAAATTAGGAACTGCAGATCAGTATTTATTGGATACATCAGAGCAGTATGGTGTCTTCAGTAAAACAGTTGTCCATTATCCACTCACCGACGGGCAGGCAGTGGAAACCGATGGTGATGGGGGTGGTCCTCACTGGGAGGCATCCAGGCAGACAGCGCAGCACAGGCTCAACAGAGTAGCATTTGGACTCCCTGTCATCAACAATCACCTGCTTCTCCAGCTTCACAGACTCGAGCTTCATGAGACATTCTGACATAGAGAGGTACAGCAATAATATGTTAACTAAATGAACTGACATTTGTAATGCAGCATAAGCGGTAGGCTAAGACTTACCAGACGCATCACGGCAGCTATCAGAAGGAAGCACCCAGGAATGGGCAAAGCTGACTGAGCTCTTGGTCAGGCGGCCACTGGGTGTACGGTACTCCTGTCTGTCTTCGCCATCAGCCTTTCCACAGAGTCCACAGGTCTGTCCCTTCATCCAGTCCACGACTTTAATCTGAGTGCCAAAATCACACAACAACTTAGAACAACTGTAGCTTATGTTTTGGTAGCCCTTTAAACAAGTAATACGCTATTCATACATTTAATGATACAGTATTATTGATATTATGACATAAGATTCCAATCACCTTCCATGTGTTCCTATCAAAGTAGACTTCTTGGAGACCATGGCTTGGGGCATAGAGAGACACACCTTCACCCTTCAGACCGATCTTGATAGAACCTTAGGCAAGAAAATAAACAATGTTGTAGTTTATGGATGAGGCCATTTTCTATTATCTTATTACTGCAGTACATTAGATTATTCTAGTTATTGTGATGTTGATAAATAAGGTTGAAGGAGCATGAGAAACCTGAGGGGTCCTTGTATGGGAGTTTGTCTTTGGAAATTTCCATTCCATTGACCTTCACTATCACATCATTGTCCTCAGGGTACAGGTCAACATCACTGGAAGTGTCAAAGATAATATTTCATACATTGTTATTGATAGAAATATATTTGTGTAAAAGCAATTGTTTTCTAAAACAATACTCACATGTCAGAGATTTTCACATTGATGTGGTTTTCTTCAGATGCGTGATCCTTCTTCAGCAGAACCATGAATTTGAGCTCTATGGTGCAATCCTGAGCCAAAACTTGGTAGCAGGAGAGAGGCATCTTGATCTTGTACTTCCTGTTGTTAAATGTTGTCAATGTGTCTCTGACCATGCTACATTTAACTGGAAAACAATAGTGTTAATTTATACCTTCCTTGCCTTTATTAACGTTGTACTGTGACATTGTTTTGTTTTTTAGTTTTTTTATTGTTTCTGCTTACCTGCGTTGACTTCAGAAAACAAGTAGTGGATTTTGTTAACAATGTTGTCATCAAAGGGAGAAAGATCAGTCATAGACTCAATGGGCAGAGAACAGGGGAGGTTCACACCCCGTTTATACAGTGTCATCTGTGATTTAGATACACAAATCCTCAACAGTCAACCAAGAAGAGAAGTCTGGAGAAATAAAACAGCAGAAAATGCTATTGTGGGAAAAACAATGTTCCTCACCTTGGGTGTTTTCAGAATGACATCCAGGGTCCTTTCAGATGTTGCAACCACAGTGCATTGAATCTGTTTCTCACTATTCTTGTCTTTTTGCATTGGAACCAAGTCAGCCAGGTAATATGGGATGTACCCAGGGATGAATTCAGACACGCTAGAAGAGAAAAGGTTACACAAATCAGAAGTTGTTCTTGATTTGTTCTGTAACATTATTCAGCTATCACTAGCAAATAACAAATGAGTAACCGTACATCCTAACATAGCGCCAAACAGCCTTGGGAACCTTGGGGAGTTTGTCCCAAGACAACCTCAGACGAACTGCAGGGCTTGGACCAACAAGACCAGTCTCAGCAGTGATGAAGGTGTTATAATCCTTGCACTCTGCCCCCCAAGCAATCTTGGCCTAATTAGGAGAACAAAATAAAGTGTACATTTTTTTAGTATACCTTAGATGTTATTGCTACCCATGGTACAACCTAAACATTAAAAAAACGATCAGAAAACGTATATTGTAGCACCATTTACAAGATATTTGATCTTACAGTGACTTTGTGTTTGCTGAGCAGAACACCATCAGCACACAGTTTCCAGTTGTCGTCCTCATCAAGGGCAGCCATAATGATCTGCAGTCTGAAAGTAGCTTTGTTCAAGTAAGCAGTAACCTGGTATCCCTCTATCTTATGGCCAGCTCTCACTAAACGGAAGAGGATGATCACCTTAGGGGCAAGTTTATTGCCAAGGAATTTGTCCTGAGAAGAGAAACACATTTTAAATCTTAATTCATCTCTGCGCTCTCTCCCAATGGCACACAATGAAAGAGATGATAATCTTGACTCAAGTTATGATGGTGAAGTGTCACCTGCTTGTAGATGGCATGGAAGCTAGAGGCACTGCTCTTGCTTCTGGAGATGACCTTGGAGGTGGCTTGAGAGTCCTGCAAACAAACAGCAAAACAAAGCATCAGGGTATTTACGGAAATACTTTTCTACAAACATTTATTTTGTCAACCATACCGTAGATGAAAATTCCTCAATATTGTACCTTGTGATTCTTTTTGAATTTGCGGTCGTAAGGCTGGTCGGGGCCGTCAGGCTATTTGGGTAAAAATACCAATACATTCAATAAATTCTCTTCACATTTTTAACATCTATGTATGTTTGCAACAGGTCTGTGCCTTGTTTGTCAGCTCCATAAATATCTGACTCAAAGAGTTTTGTGAGAAACAGTAGCCTTACCTCGGAGATGCGGGAGCTGGAGGAGCTGGAAGAGCTGCTGCTCTCTGATTTGTTGGATATACTAGAGCGAGAGCTGCTGGAACTAGAGCTGCTGGAACTAGAGGAATCTCTGGTGCCGTTCTTCAGATCAGGCACCAGAATTTTCTTGAGCTTCAACAGTACAGTTTTTCCCTCGGGAGCTTCCTCCTCTTCGTTCATGGTGATGACTTTGATAATCTTTTCTGCAGCCTTGGGTCCAACTTGCACTTCAAACTCCAGCCTCTCGATGGCGGGTTCAGATGCTGCTAAAAATGGAATGCATTATAAATAGCTAAACAAATTGTTGCATGTAGATGCTGAACTTGGCGTATTACCAAATGAATGCTTACATTGTTTCACAGAAATAAGGACTGAATGCTTTCCAATTATGTTGTAGAAAAGAGTGTTTCTGATGAAGGCAGCACTCTCTGAGGCAAATTCAAAGCATGCTTTGACTCCAAGCCTTTCGACACAGATTGTCTCCTCAAGATCGACTACAATTGCCTTAAGGATGGGCTTGAAGTTGGATGGCAAATCAGAATAGAGGATCTCGGAAGATCTTGACTGAAAAAATAATATAAATTCACAAAATGTATCAAATGTCTGGGGTCTGTGGTTAATAATTTCTGATTGGTAATGCTTATGGGAATTTAGTTTTGAACAAGTATTTCATACAAACTCACCAAACTTCCAGCAAAAGAGGCAGCAGAGGCTGCAATCATAGATGTGAACTTATCCCTGGACTGCTGTGCACTTCTTGCTACTCCTTGGGCAGGAATCAAGGGAGTTATTCTCTCGACTGGGACATCCTCCACATTTCTTGCGACAGCAAAGGTCTCAATGCTGTTTGAAGGAACATAGATCAAGAAATCTGTAGTGTGGCAGCCGTGTTAAAAAAATATGAACTTAATGTAAACAGCTATTACATCCTCTTTTCTGAACAAGAAAAAGATTGCCCTTACTGTGCGACAGCAATATGCTCAGGAGCGGAAACAGGGAAAGCTTCAAACTTGAAGTTGCCATTAGCGATGTCAAGCTGTGCTGCAAATTTTGCAGGGACAATTGTGCGGACCTTAGTTCTTGCCATAATAGCAGCCTGGATGAATGCAGTGTTCACTCCCATCACAGCAAATGTATGCATGACAATGCTACAGGAATAGGAGACATTTGTTAAATTTACCAAGATTTGTGGTATTAATGATGTCATCAGAAAATATTGGTCTTATACCTACCTTGGTCTAACTTCGGCGTGTAGCTCAATGTTTGTTTCCAATAGCTGGGCAGCATGAAAGGTTTCAGGCAGAGCAGGTGTCAGAGTGGCACGGACTATGAACATAAAGATAAAAGCACATTCATATGGGAGATCAGAGATCTAGCGAAGAACTACTAATTACTAAGCAATAACTATTATGATATAGTTACCATTGACGTGTGCTTTAGCGACAGCAGCAGCGTAGTAACTGAGCTCCATGGGCAAACCAACAGCGGTGGGGAAGATGCGACGCACCTCTGCAGCCAGCAGGGGCTTAACATACTGGAAAGTTGCTCCAGCCAACAGTGCCTTCAAGGCATTTTTTCCCAAAGCGTGTGCAGAAGGACTGTTGGCAAGCTGTGGGATATTATTAGGTTTAGCTGTTTTGTCCCTCAACTGTGAATGTTTTATGAATACTTTTGGAGACTATTAAGTTATATCATCTGTTGTACCTGAAGTGCCTGATCGATGATGGACTTGTCAATGTTGGCAAAGGCAATTTCCTGTCCAAAGAACTTCACATATATGGAGGCTAGGGGCTTTCTTGTGTCTAGGGACCTCCAGTCAGACAGCTGTGGATAGATGAGTAAAGCAAACCTGATTGATCAATTTTATTTTTAAAATCCACAGGGATTGAAGCAATTTAAGATAAATGTGTAACGTAGTGATCGTTGATACTTACAGCCTTAATGACACGCCTCATCTTGGTGATCCTGTCAGCATTTTCAGGAGCTGGGGGTAATTTCAGAAGAGCCTCCTGGATTCCCTCAGTTCTCACTCCAACCTAAGGGGCAAACATTAAGCTTGGACAGTTTAAAAGTGTTTTAAATGTTCTCAATCATTATCATTTCAAGGAACTTTGAAAAAACGCCTTTACCTCAAGAACATCAGCAGCTGCTCCAGCAAAGTAGGTGCGAGCTTTGGCCACGACAGTTCTGGGGAAAAGGGTGGCAGCATCGTTGATGTAGAAAGCACTGGCAGCAGCACCAATCCTTAGGGGATCTTTAAAATGGGGAAAAATGACTGTTAATGATTGATTTTGTTGATGTTTAGTGAATGATGCTAATGGGCCAGTCGTTGCAAGCCAAGGAAGATAAGAGGAGGACCTTACTGGAATAGGCATCCAGGTGGATGGCTTGACTGAAGTGGCAGCTCAATCTTCTACATTTGGTGCTGAGCATCTTGACAGCAACATTGCAGGCAGCAGCACTAAAATGAAGGAATAGCACCTATGTTATTAATTCTGATTCCATAGATATTGAGAGAGATGTAATGACATGTAAAGGTGAAAGAGTGCTCTTACACTGAGGCAAAGTCAGGGGCGGTGCTCCTGGTCAGGGACTTCATGTGAGAGTAGGTGAAGCTAGTCACCTGCAGATTTTTCTCTGTTTTCAGAATGTTAGCTAAAATAATCACCAGGCCCATTGGGGGCTTTGTCTCAAACAGAACAATGCAGGCAAGCATGCGGAGCTCTGGGTGGAGAGCCTTGTCCATGAACAACTGCACAGCAACTTCCTGGACCTATTTCACAACAATAATGCAGAGATTTGAATGGACTTCACTAGTGAGAATGATGATGTTGTCATTTGCAATTTAATGGAGGGACTGTACTCACCATTCTAGGCTCCCTCTTAGCAATGTTCCTCAGGGCCAAGACTGCATCAGCCTGGACTCTCAGGGGCAGAGCAGCAGCTGCAGTTCCAAACACGGGCAGGAGCTTTGTGATTGGTTTAATGCTAGCAGGATGGCCAGCATTACCCAGAGCTTTAAGAACCATGGAGAGTTCCTCAAGTTTGCTATTAGCAACAGCCTGAACAGCAAGTTCGTGGATGGGCTGTGGGAAGACATGTACAGTAGATATGTTTGAATAACCTCAATCAGTAGATCATCATATACATGAGATGACATCTACCTCTTTGAAGAGTATCCCACTAGCACTGACTTTGCTGATAAATCTTTTTTCGAGGGAAATGTACTTGATACGATTGTGATATGTTGCTATCTCACCTATCTATCGTAAGAGCATCTATCTGTTAAGTGACTCAAATGTAAATGATTATAGGAAAATACATCCAGTTTACCTTCACAAGTTCAGCGGGGCAGTTGGGATATTGGACACAGTATTTGGAAACCATGGTACCATAACCAAGCATGGCGATCTCACGTAGAACTGGGTGTGTCTGAATCTTGTGGTTGAAAGCCAGGCTCTGGTGGTGAAAAAGGTATTGTTTTGAGTCATCTTTATATAATTTCTTACAAAATATTGAAGAGATAGGACAGTGTAGAAGGAGTAAAGTGGGTCCAGGATTCACAACCAGACGGTTGCGAGCACATATGTGACCAGCTTTAAAAAACTAGGCATATCACTACTTCACAGGAGAGGCATTTGCAGTTTATTCTTTCAGAAATGCCTCCTGGAACATGTGAACTGTCATGTGCCTTCATAACAAACTTGTATGCCATCTGTAAATATGAATACAATTATTAAATTAGGAGCCTCGTTGGTTTAGCCATGGAAAAATACCTTCCCGCTAGCCATGATTGGCTGAGATAATGAATGGGCTAATGAATGGGCTGGACATGCCGAGAGATGAGTTTGTGTTGGTCTGCTATTTAGCACACTTCTGTCTATAACATGAGCTGCTCGGTATGTGTCAATAATCCTTGCTACAGTGGCTTTTTTGAAAGATATAATGCTAGCTATGGAGATCTGCAAATGTGTTGCTACTGCGCTCCAAACATTGTTGCCCAGAATGTATTAGGTGCTATTGACAAAGATTAGCGGGGAACAGTTGTGATGGACTACTTTCTGTACACAGTCAGTGTGAACCAAAGTGACTTGACAAAACAACGGGCCCAACAAGCTGTAGCTTGCTAAAAACCAAACAGAAAAGACACACTGCCATGAAGTGTTCATCCATGTGTACTGGTAAGAGTGTAGCTACATTCTCAGATATTACAAGTTTCAAATTTTGTCAGAAAGTCATTTTTATTGCAAGTTCAAGCGTACTGTTAGCTAGCTAGCAAATGTTAGTTTGCTGTCTTGCTAGCTAACGGCACGTGTATGATCTCTGTAGTAATATTATTTGTATCTCAGAAAGCCACTTGTAATTGCTGATTACGGCCATCGATTGTATTTCATGAACATGTGTACATGTCTAGACAATAGTAACCATCCACTTAGCTACATGTGGCTGGGGGTGGTTATATAATTTATTTCACATGACCCATCAGTTTTGGACAAGTGTCTGGGTAAGCATAATGTATAATTATAAAATAATTATAAAATATTTTTATCCGGACACTTTCAAAGTCAGATTAGGTTATAGGCCAAGGACTAAATAAAGTGTACTTTACCTGGAGTTTTTCCCTATTTTAGGCTACTACTTTCACCACTTTTAGTCTTGAAATCTTTGGTTGTTTACTACACTACCTTACTCACTCTGTTTAGCTCATGGTCTCACATGTGAATCCTTAAAGAGATGGGTGGGGCTAGGGCTTTAGAGGGTGTGAACGATGCCGAATAGGTTTAAACGCAGAAGCTCTCCAGTAGTTGTAGGAAAAAATTCAAGGGACATTTTCTCAAAAGTGAGGTTACAAGTTGACCAACTTTCAAAGCAGAATTACTTTCGCATTGTTCCTCAACCGTGGGGTATGATATACCGTTTTGTAGATCTGAGTCTCTACTTTAAATAAAAAAAACACCAAATGTTGCTACATGAAACTGAATCGAGGCTCTGGGTCACATATGTGTTGAAGGTAGTGGTGTTAACCACTAGACCACCTCATGCTACAATTTTTTTTACATCTTAATGAGGAAATCTATAAGAATGCTTAAACATCATTTAAAGGTTTACTTACTTCAACAAGCTTGACAGTCTCCAGATCAGCAGCCACCATATGCACAGCGGCAACCAGAGCCTGAGCAGCCTCAAAAATAGTGATGTCACCAGCCAAAAACTTCTCCTTGATGAATCTCACAGCCACTGATTTTCCGATGGAGGGGACAGCATCCAGGATCCAGTGTCTGAAAAAAAAGGTTTTCTGTCATTGTGTCTTTGTTTGAGCAATTGAGCAATAATTTTTTTTACCTGTAAGCTGGTTTGGCCTTGAACTCAGCCCAGATGGCATTAATAGTCTCAGAGCTTGCCATGCGCAGGAGCTGAATAAACTGCAGAAACTTAAGAGGAGCATCTTCATGGACCTGTGCCGTGTTGTATGTGACCAGATGATTCAGGATCTTCACAGCCTAAACAATTATAATGAAGTGTTTGTATTAAACCTTTGTTATCTGTGGCTTTACATATTGTCAGGCTTATGTATCAAATAATAGATAGAGTCATTGAGTCACTGTACCTGAGCACGTGCGTTGCTGATCTTAAGGAGCTGAATGGGCATCTGGAGAATCTCAGTGGCAAACTCATACCGGATGGATCCACGGTGAACATAGTTATTATCGGGGACAATAATTGGAGCCTTCTTGATCTCAACGAAAGTCAACATTTGTCTGTGAAAGGTAGTTCATGGGAAACTGTTAAACCTATAAGCTTAATAAAATGAAAATGTTTCCTTTTATACCACAAATCAGTCAACATACTTTGCTTCCATTTGGGCAGCTCCTGACATCTCATTGAATGGTGTGAACTGATGGAGCTCAGTAACAGTGGCCTCCAAGATCAGAGCACCATTGTCAGCGGGCTTCATGAGGTATTTGTAAGTGGCAGCTCCCATCAGGGCCTCCCCTCTCTGTTTAGACAAAACACAGAGTTGTATTGTCATGTGAAGTGTTTCTGGTTATGTTTTTCCAACCCCCAAAATAGATACTTATGCTCATACCTGCCGGCACTCTACACACTTCTCTGTGTAAGCCAGACCAAAGTCCTTCATGATTCTCTGCTGGCAGTTATTGAGATCCTTGCTCTTGGTCAAATGGATGCGTTCTGCCTTGGCATCTTCCCTGATCACATAGTGGGTCTTGCACACTCCCTGAGCTCCAGCCTAACACAAAAGAGAGCATGAGTGAGGAATTCAAACATTGCTTACTGAAACATGTTTTGCATCTAAATATGTACATATACAAGTTTTACCTCCTGCAACTCATAGACATTTTGTGTCTTCTTGATGTTGAGCTGAAGAATGTTCAGGATACCTCTATGGACATTCAGCACTGTTTCAGAGACAGCAGTGGGGGCAAATACCTTACCCACAACACCCTTGGCATACTCAAACTTGATGGGAATCGAGAACTGAGCAGCCAGGGCTGAAGTGAGTTTTGCAGCTGGGACGAAAGGATCGTTGGGCCACACACCACTGTACTCAAAGATCTCAGGGTTCACAAGCTACAAGAAGATATCAATTGATGTATTAGTCAATGTAATGGACATTACATTAAGATATTGTTGGTGTGGGAACTTCATGTATAATAAATACCTTCAGCAAGTAGGTATTCTCTGCAACTGCACTGATAAGAACTTTGCTGATTACTTTTACTCCAGCTCTAGCCAGACCCTCCTCAGGCAGACCACCCAGGAGCAGTGCCTCATACTTGTACACATAGGTCTTACTGGCTTCAAAATCAGGGGCTGTAATAACAATCAAAACATATTTGATGATCTTGTGATCTGAGAACTGGTTTTACTTAATTTATTCAACTAGAAAAAAATGCAGAAGTGAAACTACCTAATAAACATAAGTAAAAATCCATAAAAATAATATGTACTTACCAAAGTTAACAGATTGACTCGCTACAAGATAAAACAAAAATTATTGTCACAATATGTTACTGAATGTTTTTCAAAAAATGTCATAGATACAGAATTGTACATTTCAATATTTACATAACTTAGTTATATTTACATGAAGTTAGTTATAATATCTGCACTAGAATAAGACAGAAAAACTGTACTTACCCACAAGGGCTAGAGTCAGTGCAAGTACTACTGCTCTCATGGCCAGTGTGATGTGAGGAACAACAGTCCCAGTCCACCTTTTAAAGAAGTGCTCTATCGACAAAAACAATCGTAACAAAATATATCATTAACTAATGTTTCATAAGTTGAGATCAGTATGTGCTCATAATAAAGCCTGTTGAGTTGGTTATCACTAGTTCTGAGGTGGCCACATACACCCGTAGGTTAGGTTAACCTGCCCCACTGCCATTTAGCCCTTTACAGATCAATGTCCATCTAAGTCAGTTCTTTAATGAAATTATCTGGAGAATCACGTGTTGTTTTATCCAACAAGTTATGTGTACTACAACCTTCATTTTCTTTAAATATTACATTAGTTATTTTTCTCTATTTATCTGATAGACTGCATCCAATTTGTTGAGTAGAGTGTTGGAGGCTATTTTGTAAATGACATCGCCGAAGTTGAGGATCGGTAGGATGGTCGGTTTTACGAGGGTGTGTTTGGCAGCATGAGTGAAGGATGCTTTGTTGCGAACTAGGAAGCCGATTCTAGATTAAATTTTGGATTTGAGATGTTAATGTGAGTCTGAAAGGAGAGTTTACAGTCTAACCAGACACCTAGGTATTTGTAGTTGTCCACATATTCTAAGTCAGAACCGTCCAGAGTAGTGATGCTGTGCGGGCAGCGATCGGTTGAAAGCATGCATTTGGTTTTAACTT
>NW_022264262.1:0-32040 GCF_002021735.2 Oncorhynchus kisutch | reverse complement strand
AGTCCCAAATGTTTCCAACGTTGTAATGGGATCAGATTCAGGTAGTTGGGATGTATGTCATCATGTCCTCTGTCCTCTGTTTAATCCACACCACACCGTTCAGATCAACACACAAACAACACATTAGGTTTGGCTATGGCTGTTGTTGTTTACAGTTGGTGCTTTGCGATCTTCCGAGGGCCAGTGTTCCTGAATACCAGAGACTGTCCACAGTGGGCCAGTGTTCCTGAATAGCAGAGACAGTCCACAGTGGGCCAGTGTTACTGAATACCAGAGACAGTCCACAGTGGGCCAGTGCTCCTGAATACCAGAGACATTCCACAGTGGGGTCAGTGTTCCTGAATACCAGAGACAGTCCACAGTGGGTCAGTGATCCTGAATACCAGAGACAGTCCACAGTGGGTCAGTGTTCCTGAATACCAGAGACAGTCCACAGTGGGTCAGTGATCCTGAATACCAGAGACAGTCCACAGTGGGTCAGTGATCCTGAATACCAGAGACAGTCCACAGTGGGTCAGTGATCCTGAATACCAGAGACAGTCCACAGTGGGCCAGTGTTCCTGAATACCAGAGACAGTCCACAGTGGGCCAGTGTTCCTGAATACCAGAGACAGTCCACAGTGGGCCAGTGTTACTGAATACCAGAGACAGTCCACAGTGGGCCAGTGTTCCTGAATACCAGAGACAGTCCACAGTGGGCCAGTGTTCCTGAATACCAGAGACAGTCCACAGTGGGTCAGTGTTCCTGAATACCAGAGACAGTCCACAGTGGGCCAGTGTTCCTGAATACCAGAGACATATTTTATAGGCCTACCTGGGAAACACCACACGGACACGAACAGCACTAAGGACCCGGATGGCTCCCTATTCCCTATATAGTGCACTACTTTAGACCAGGGCCTATTGGGTAGTAGTGCACTACTTTAGACCAGGGCCTATTGGGTAGTAGTGCACTACTTTAGACCAGGGTCTATAGGGTAGTAGTGCACTACTTTAGACCAGGGCCTATAGGGTAGTAGTGCACTACTTTAGACCAGGGTCTATAGGGTAGTACACTATGTAGGGAACAGTCATTTGGGACTCAGCCTAACACCACTACTGTTCAGACCAGGGTCTATAGGGTAGTACACTATGTAGGGAACAGTCATTTGGGACTCAGCCTAACACCACTACTGTTCAGACCAGGGTCTATAGGGTAGTACACTATGTAGGGAACAGTCATTTGGGACTCAGCCTAACACCACTACTGTTCAGACCAGGGTCTATAGGGTAGTACACTATGTAGGGAACAGTCATTTGGGACTCAGCCTAACACCACTATTGTTCAGACCAGGGTCTATAGGGTAGTACACTATGTAGGGAACAGTCATTGGGACTCAGCCTAACTCACTACTGTTCAGACCAGGGTCTATAGGGTAGTACACTATGTAGGGAACAAGTCATTTTGGGACTCAGCCTAACATCACTACTGTTCAGACCAGGGTGCATATAGGGTAGTACACTATGTAGGGGAACCAGTCATTTGGATTTCAGCCTAAACATGCACGACTGTTCAGACCAGGGTCATATAGGGTTAGTACAGGCTATGTAGGGTAACAGTCATGTTGGGGACGTCAGACGCCTAAACATCACTACTGTTCAGACCAGGGTCTACTAGGGAATAGTACAGCTATGTAGGAGAACAGTCATTTGGGACTCAGCCTAACATCACTACTGTTCAGACCAGGGTCTATAGGTAGTACACTATGTAGGGAACAGTCATTTGGGACTCAGCCTAACATCACTACTGTTCAGACCAGGGTCTATAGGGTAGTACACTATGTAGGGAACAGTCATTTGGGGACTCAGCCTAACATCACTACTGTTCAGACCAGGGTCTATAGGGTAGTACACTATGTAGGGAACAGTCATTTGGGACTCAGCCTAACACCACTACTGTTCAGACCAGGGTCTATAGGGTAGTAGTGCCACTACTTAGACCAGGGTCTATAGGGTAGTACACTATGTAGGGAACAGTCATTTGGGACTCAGCCTAACATCACTACTGTTCAGACCAGGGTCTATAGGGTAGTACACTATGTAGGGAACAGTCATTTGGGACTCAGCCTAACACCACTACTGTTCAGACCAGGGTCTATAGGGTAGTACACTATGTAGGGAACAGTCATTTGGGACTCAGCCTAACATCACTACTGTTCAGATTGTACCAAACAACATTAACCGGTTGATTGTTTTCCCTCAAAGATTTAAATAATAAACTTGTACATGAGACACATTCATCAAACATGAATCCTTTGTCATTTCTGAGGACGTATTGGCCTTGTCTGGGATCACAGAAAGACAGACGATTAATCACTGTGTCACCGAGTCATTCTGAGGACGTATTGGCCTTGTCTGGGATCACAGAAAGACAGACGATTAATCACTGTGTCACCGAGTCACCAAAAACCACATCACGTCGGCAACACAGCATATCATGTTGGGACGTTGAAATGTATGTTTCCTGTTTACCATCTGAAGTGGAAAGATGTGTGTGTGTGTTGGGGGGGGGGGTAAATGTGTGGTGTGTGTGTGTGTGTGTGTGACGGGTGTGTGTGTGTGTGACGGTGTGTGTGTGTGTGTGTGTGTGTGTGACGGTGTGTGTGTGTGTGACGGTGTGTGTGTGTGTGACGGTGTGTGTGTGTGTGACGGTGTGTGTGTGTGTGTGTGTGTGTGTGTGACGGTGTGTGTGACGGCTGTGTGTGTGTGTGTGTGTGTGTGTGTGTGTGTGTGTGACGGTGTGTGTGTGTGTGACGGTGTGTGTGTGACGGTGTGTGTGTGTGTGTGTGTGCGCGCGCGCGTGCGTGCGTGCGTGTGTGTGAGGGTCAGATCAAATCCTATCAAGATTTGTTGGTCACACACACATGGTTAGCAGATGTTAATGTGAGGGTAGCGAAATGCTTGTGCTTCTAGTTCTGACCGTGCAGTAATATCTAACAAGTAATCTAACAATTCCACAACAACTACCTAATACACACACATCTAAAGGGGTGAATGAGAATATGTACATATAAATACATGGATGAGCGATGGCCGAACGGCATAGGCAAGATGCAGTAGATGATATAGAGTACAGTATATACATCTGTGATGAGTAATGTAGGTTATGTACACATTGTTAAAGTGGCATTATTGAAGTGACTAGTGATCCATTTATTAAATCGGCCAGTGATTTCAAGTCAGTATGTAGGCAGCAGCCTCTCAATGTTAGTGGTGACTGTTTAACAGTCTGATGGCCTTGAGATAGAAGCTGTTTTCAGTCTCTCGGTCCCTGCTTTGATGCACCTGTACTGACCTCGCCTTCTGGATGATAGCGGGGTGAACAGGCAGTGGCTCAGGTGGTTGTTGTCCTTGATGATCTTTTTGGCCTTCCTGTGACATCGGGTGATGTAGAGGGCAGGCAGTGTGCCCGCGGTGCAGACCTCACCACCCTCTGGAGAGCTCTACAGATGTGGGTGGTGCAGTTGCTGTACCAGGCTGTGATACAGCCCGACAGGATGCTCTCAATTGTGCATCTGTAATGGGTTTTAGGTGACAAGCCAAATTTCTTCAGCCTCCTGAGGTTGAAGAGGCGCTGCTGTGCTTCACCACACTGTGATGTCCAGTTTCAACTGCTCTGCCTGCGGCTATGGAACCCTGACCTGTTCACCGGACGTGCTAACTGACCCAGACCTGCTGTTTTCAACTCTCTAGAGATAGCAGGAGCGGTAGAGATACTCTGAATTATAGACTATGAAAAGCAAATTGACATTTGCTGATGAGGTGCTGACCATGCTGGTCATTTATGAACATTTGAACATCTTGGCCATGTTCTGTTATAATCTCCACCCGGCACAGCCAGAAGACGACTGGCCACCCCTCATAGCCTGGTTCCTCTCTAGGTTTCTTCCTAGGTTTTGGCCTTTCTAGGGAGTTTTTCCTATCCAACGTGCTTCTACACCTGCATTGCTTGCTGTTTGGGGTTTTAGGCTGGATTTCTGTACAGCACTTTGAGATATCAGCTGATGTACGAAGGGCTATATAAATACATTTGATTTGATTTTCATTTGAACCCTTAGGCTACGTACCAACCTCCTGGTATCAACCTTTAGGCTACGTACCGACCTCCTGGTATTAACCCTTAGGCTACGTACCGACCTCCCAGCTAGCACACAGCGTTCTGAGAACCATATGTTTCTTAGAGCTTGTGAGAATGGATTTGCATACAACCTTGCCACAACGTTCGGGGAATGGTTCAGGATAGTCGCTAGCATTTGGAACATTCTCAGCACATTTAAAAGGAAATTGACCTGCATTTCTTGACTTTAACAGAACGTTTCCTAAAAGTTCAAACATAGATATGTTACCTGCTAATGTTCAGGCCAGGGCAGTAGTAAGCTACTTTCAACAGGTGGTTGTAGATCCTGTCTGATAGTTGATATGGGGGTTACTGGGCTGTAGTAAGCTACGTTCAACAGGTGGTTGTAGATCCTGTCTGATAGTTGATATGGGGGTTACTGGGCTGTAGTAAGCTACGTTCAACAGGTGGTTGTAGATCCTGTCTGATAGTTGATATGGGGGTTACTGGGCAGTAGTAAGCTACGTTCAACAGGTGGTTGTAGATCCTGTCTGATAGTTGATATGGGGGTTACTGGGCTGTAGTAAGCTACGTTCAACAGGTGGTTGTAGATCCTGTCTGATAGTTGATATGGGGGTTACTGGGCTGTAGTAAGCTACGTTCAACAGGTGGTTGTAGATCCTGTCTGATAGTTGATATGGGGGTTACTGGGCAGTAGTGAGCTACGTTCAACAGGTGGTTGTAGATCCTGTCTGATAGTTGATATGGGGGTTACTGGGCTGTAGTAAGCTACGTTCAACAGGTGGTTGTAGATCCTGTCTGATAGTTGATATGGGGGTTACTGGGCTGTAGTGAGCTACTTTCAATAGGTGGTTGTAGATCCTGTCTGATGGTTGATATGGGGGTTACTGGGCTGTAGTGAGCTACTTTCAATAGGTGGTTGTAGATCCTGTCTGATAGTTGATATGGGGGTTACTGGGCAGTAGTAAGCTACGTTCAATAGGTGGTTGTAGATCCTGTCTGATAGTTGATATGGGGGTTACTGGGCAGTAGTAAGCTACGTTCAACAGGTGGTTGTAGATCCTGTCTGATAGTTGATATGGGGGTTACTGTGCTACGTTCAACAGGTGGTTGTAGATCCTGTCTGATGGTTGATATGGGGGTTACTGGGCTGTAGTGAGCTACTTTCAATAGGTGGTTGTAGATCCTGTCTGATAGTTGATATGGGGGTTACTGGGCTGTAGTGAGCTACTTTCAATAGGTGGTTGTAGATCCTGTCTGATAGTTGATATGGGGGTTACTGGGCAGTAGTAAGCTACGTTCAACAGGTGGTTGTAGATCCTGTCTGATAGTTGATATGGGGGTTACTGTGCTACGTTCAACAGGTGGTTGTAGATCCTGTCTGATGGTTGATATGGGGGTTACTGGGCTGTAGTGAGCTACTTTCAATAGGTGGTTGTAGATCCTGTCTGATGGTTGATATGGGGGTTACTGGGCTGTAGTGAGCTACTTTCAATAGGTGGTTGTAGATCCTGTCTGGTGGTTGATATGGGGGTTACTGGGCTGTAGTGAGCTACTTTCAATAGGTGGTTGTAGATCCTGTCTGATGGTTGATATGGGGGTTACTGGGCTGTAGTCCTAAGTGATAGAATTACCATGAACCAGATGGACACAATCCTAATTAAATACAAATCCTTTATGTCCTTTTTCTGATCCCACTGACAAACATTAGGCCGACGCCCACATGGAACCCTGACATCTACACTCCGTAGTGCCCAGGGCTCTAGTCAAAAGTAGTGCACTGTATAGGGAATAGGGTGTTCTACGGGATGAACCCTAAGTCTCTCATTTGGAGGGGGTCCAGGGGAGCGGTGACCCTCAGAGAGAGAGAGAGAGAGAGAGGGCCTAGTTTGGTCATGGAGATATGATGCCCAACCTACCGCTGCACACCAACTGTAGTCTACGCACGCACACACACACACACTCACGCCCAACTATGCATTACGATGAATGACAAATTATTTTTGCTATTAATTCCATCACAATCACTTATCAGAGATTGATTGACAGCCTTCACTGACAAGCTAATACAGACTTAATTTTTCTTTAATAATTGTGATCATTTTAATGGGCATGTCATTTCATTAATATCGGCCAGACAACAGATTAGCCAAATCGTGACTGATTAAATTAGCTGATCATGTTCTGAGGTGACAGGTGATTATTCACAGAAGCTGAGGCCCAAATGCCTTCCTATATAGTATACAACCAATCCCTACAGGCCCTGGTCAAAGTAGAGCACTACCCATCCCTATGGGCCCTGGTCAAAGTAGAGCACTACCCATCCCTACAGGCCCTGGTCAAAGTAGAGCACTACCCATCCCTACGGGCCTTGGTCAAAGTAGAGCACTACCCATCCCTATGGGCCCTGGTCAAAGTAGAGCACTACCCATCCCTATTTGCCCTGGTCAAAGTAGAGCACTACCCATCCCTACAGGCCCTGGTCAAAGTAGAGCACTACCCATCCATACAGGCCCTGGTCAAAGTAGAGCACTACCCATCTCTACAGGCCCTGGTCAAAGTAGAGCACTACCCATCCCTATGGGCCCTGGTCAAAGAAGAGCACTACCCATCCCTATGGGCCCTGATCAAAGTAGAGCACTACCCATCCTACAGGCCTTGATCAAAGTAGAGCACTACACATCCCTACGGGCCCTGGTCAAAGTAGAGCACTACCCATCCCTACGGGCCCTGGTCAAAGTAGAGCACTACCCATCCCTATGGGCCCTGGTCAAAGTAGAGCACTACCCATCCCTATGGGCCCTGGTCAAAGTAGAGCACTACCCATCCCTACAGGCCCTGGTCAAAGTAGAGCACTACCCATCCCTACGGGCCCTGGTCAAAGTAGAGCACTACCCATCCCTACGGGCCCTGGTCAAAGTAGAGCACTACCCATCCCTACAGGCCCTGGTCAAAGTAGAGCACTACCCATCCCTATGGGCCCTGGTCAAAGTAGAGCACTACCCATCCCTACAGGCCCTGGTCAAAGTAGAGCACTACCCATCCCTACAGGCCCTGGTCAAAGTAGAGCACTACCCATCCCTACGGGCCCTGGTCAAAGTAGAGCACTACCCATCCCTACGGGCCCTGGTCAAAGTAGAGCACTACCCATCCCTATGGGCCCTGGTCAAAGTAGAGCACTACCCATCCCTACGGGCCCTGGTCAAAGTAGAGCACTACCCATCCCTATGGGCCCTGGTCAAAGTAGAGCACTACCCATCCCTATGGGCCCTGGTCAAAGTAGAGCACTACCCATCCCTACAGGCCCTGGTCAAAGTAGAGCACTACCCATCCCTACAGGCCCTGGTCAAAGTAGAGCACTACCCATCCCTACAGGCCCTGGTCAAAGTAGAGCACTACCCATCCCTACAGGCCCTGGTCAAAGTAGAGCACTACACATCCCTATGGGCCCTGGTCAAAGTAGAGCACTACCCATCCCTATGGGCCCTGATCAAAGTAGAGCACTACCCATCCCTATGGGCCCTGGTCAGAGTAGAGCACCACCCATCCCTATGGGCCCTGGTCAAAGTAGAGCACTACCCATCCCTACGGGCCTTGGTCAAAGTAGAGCACTACCCATCCCTACAGGCCCTGGTCAAAGTAGAGCACTACCCATCCCTACAGGCCCTGGTCAAAGTAGAGCACTACCCATCCCTATGGGCCCTGGTCAAAGTAGAGCACTACCCATCCCTATGGGCCCTGGTCAAAGTAGAGCACTACCCATCCCTACAGGCCCTGGTCAAAGTAGAGCACTACCCATCCCTACAGGCCCTGGTCAAAGTAGAGCACTACCCATCCCTATGGGCCCTGGTCAAAGTAGAGCACTACCCATCCCTACGGGCCCTGGTCAAAGTAGAGCACTACCCATCCCTATGGGCCCTGGTCAAAGTAGAGCACTACCCATCCCTATGGGCCCTGGTCAAAGTAGAGCACTACCCATCCCTACAGGCCCTGGTCAAAGTAGAGCACTACCCATCCCTACAGGCCCTGGTCAAAGTAGAGCACTACCCATCCCTACAGGCCCTGGTCAAAGTAGAGCACTACCCATCCCTACAGGCCCTGGTCAAAGTAGAGCACTACACATCCCTACGGGCCCTGGTCAAAGTAGAGCACTACCCATCCCTATGGGCCCTGATCAAAGTAGAGCACTACCCATCCCTATGGGCCCTGGTCAAAGTAGAGCACCACCCATCCCTATGGGCCCTGGTCAAAGTAGAGCACTACCCATCCCTACGGGCCTTGGTCAAAGTAGAGCACTACCCATCCCTACAGGCCCTGGTCAAAGTAGAGCACTACCCATCCCTACAGGCCCTGGTCAAAGTAGAGCACTACCCATCCCTATGGGCCCTGGTCAAAGTAGAGCACTACCCCTCCCTATGGGCCCTGATCAAAGTAGAGCACTACCCATCCCTATGGGCCCTGGTCAAAGTAGAGCACTACCCATCCCTATGGGCCCTGTTCAAAGTACGGTCACAAGACGCAGGCCTCCTTACTGTCCCTAGAATTTCTAAGCAAACAGCTGGAGGCAGGGCTTTCTCCTATAGAGCTCCATTTTTACCGAATGGTCTGCCTACCCATGTGAGAGACGCAGATTCGGTCTCAACCTTTAAGTCTTCATTTAAAACTTATCTCTCCAGTTGGTCCCATGATTCAGTGTAGTCTGGTCCAGGGGTGTGAAGGTGAACGGAAAGGTACTGAAGCGACGAACCGCCCTTGCCGGTTCCCCTCTCTCCACTGGGACTCTCTGCCTCTAACCCTATTATGAGTCACTGTCTTACTGGTGCTCATCCCTAGGAAGGGTGCGTCACTTGAGTGGTTTGAGTCACTAACGTGATTTTCCTGTCCGGGTTGGCCCCCCCTTGAGTTTGTGCCATGGGGGAGATCTTCATGGGCTATACTCGGCCTTGTCTCCGGGCAGTAGGTTGGTGGTTGAAGATATCCCTCTAGTGGTGTGGGGGCTGTGCTTTGGCAAAGTGGGTGGGGTTATATCCTTCCTGTCTGGCCCTGTCCGGGGGTATCGTTGTACAGGGCCACCGTGTCTCCTGACCCCTCCTGTCTCAGCCTCCAGTATTTATGCTGCAATAGTTTATGTGTCGGGCGGATAGGGTCAGTCTGTTATATCTGGAGTATTTCTCCTGTCTTATCCGGTGTCCTGTGTGAATTTAAGTATGCTCCCTCCAATTCTCTCTCTCTTTTTCTCTCTCTCTTCTCTCGGAGGATCTGGAGGACCATGCCTCAGGACTACCTGGCATAATGACTCCTTGCCGTCCCCAGTCCACCTGGTCGTGCTGCTGCTCCAGTTTCAACTGTTCTGCCTGCAGCTATGGAACCCTGACCTGTTCACCGGACGTGCAACCTGTCCCAGACATGCTGTTTTGGACTCTCTCTCTTCCGCACCTGCTGTCTCTAACTCTGAATGATCGGTGTTGAAAAGCCAACTGACATTTACTCCTGAGGTGCTGACCTGTTGCACCCTCTACAACCACTGTGATTATTATTATTTGACCATGCTGGTAATTTATGAACATTTGAACATCTTGGCCATGTTCTGTTATAATCTCCACCCGGCACAGCCAGAAGAGGACTGGCCACCCCTCAGAGCCTGGTTTCTTCCTAGGTATTGGCCTTTCTAGGGAGTTTTTCCTAGCCACCGTGCTTCTACATCTGCATTGCTTGCTGTTTGAGGTTTTAGGCTGGGTTTCTGTACAGCACTTTGAGATATCAGCTGATATAAAAAGGTAGACCGTCCGGTAGACTGTCATAGCAAAGAATAATTTGTTCTTAACTGACTAAATAAATGAAGGTAAATTATAATAATTGCCTTAAAAAGTGTCTTCATTCAGCTCATTGACCAGTGAGTTGTGTCTGTGTGATGCAACCAACACATTGACCTGGCTGGAGCAGAGGCTCGGAACACAGCTTGTGTCCCAAATGGGGCCCTATTACCTAATGGGGCCCTATTCCCTAATGGGGCCCTATTCCCTAATGGGGCCCTATCCCCTAATGGGACCCTATTCCCTAATGGGACACTATTCCCTAATGTGACCCTATTCCCTAATGGGACCCTATTCCCTAATGGGGCCCTATTCCCTAATGGGACCCTATTCCCTAATGGGACCCTATTCCCTAATGGGGCCCTATTCCCTAATGGGGCCCTATTCCCTAATGGGACCCTATTCCCTAATGGGATCCTATTCCCTAATGGGGCCCAATTCCCTAATGGGACCCTAATGGGACCCTATTCCCTAATGGGACCCTATTCCCTAATGGGGCCCTATTCCCTAATGGGACCCTAACGGGACACTATTCCCTAATGGGGCCCTATTCCCTAATGGGACTCTATTCCCTAATGGGGCCCTATTCCCTAATGGGACCCTATTCCCTAATGGGACACTATTCCCTAATGGGACACTATTCCCTAATGGGACCCTATTCCCTAATGGGACACTATTCCCTAATGGGACACTATTCCCTAATGGGACCCTATTCCCTAATGGGACACTATTCCCTAATGGGACCCTATTCCCTAATGGGGCCCTATTCCCTAATGGGACCCTATTCCCTGATGGGACCCTATTCCCTATGTAGTGCATGACCTTTGACCTTGGCCCATAGGTCTCTATAAGGACTAGGCAGCCACACTACAGAATTAAAGATAGATGGAGGGAGTTGTTCAGTGGAGGAAGAAGAGAATTGGTAGGGAGGAACGTTTGACCGTACAAGGACACGTCCATCTGACTGCCACTGTTATGTGTTTGTTGAAATATGTCAACTTAGTCCCACACACAGAGACACACACACACATCAGGCTAATTAGAATAGGAAATGGCTGACGATACATTACAATCTTTGTCCTCTGTGATGTTTATACTGCATTATTGACTGTATGTTTGTTTTTACTCCATGTGTAACTCTGTGTCGTTTTATCTGTCGAACTGCTTTGCTTTATCTTGGCCAGGTCGCAATTGTAAATGAGAACTTGTTCTCAACTTGCCTACCTGGTTAAATAAAGGTAAAATTTAAAAAAAAAATAAAAAAATTCATGGAAGATACAGCCATAACATCCTCAGAATGAAAATGTGTTGCATTATCCCACACACCAGATAGGTCCAGTGGAATGTGTTGTATTATCCTATACACCAGATAGGTCCAGTGGAATGTGTTGTATTATCCTATACACCAGATAGGTCCAGTGGAATGTGTTGTATTATCACCAGATAGGTCCAGTGGAATGTGTTGTATTATCCTATACACCAGATAGGTCCAGTGGAATGTGTTGTATTATCCTATACACCAGATAGGTCCAGTGGAATGTGTTGTATTATCCTATACACCAGATAGGTCCAGTGGAATGTGTTGTATTATCCTATACACCAGATAGGTCCAGTGGAATGTGTTGTATTATCCTATACACCAGATAGGTCCAGTGGAATGTGTTGTATTATCACCAGATAGGTCCAGTGGAATGTGTTGTATTATCCTATACACCAGATAGGTCCAGTGGAATGTGTTGTATTATCACCAGATAGGTCCAGTGGAATGTGTTGTATTATCACCAGATAGGTCCAGTGGAATGTGTTGTATTATCTCATACACCAGATAGGTCCAGTGGAATGTGTTGTATTATCCTATACACCAGATAGGTCCAGTGGAATGTGTTGTATTATCCTATACACCAGATAGGTCCAGTGGAATGTGTTGTATTATCACCAGATAGGTCCAGTGGAATGTGTTGTATTATCCTATACACCAGATAGGTCCAGTGGAATGTGTTGTATTATCCTATACACCAGATAGGTCCAGTGGAATGTGTTGTATTATCACCAGATAGGTCCAGTGGAATGTGTTGTATTATCACCAGATAGGTCCAGTGGAATGTGTTGTATTATCTCATACACCAGATAGGTCCAGTGGAATGTGTTGTATTATCCCATACACCAGATAGGTCCAGTGGAATGTGTTGTATTATCCCATACACCAGATAGGTCCAGTGGAATGTGTTGTATTATCACCAGATAGGTCCAGTGGAATGTGTTGTATTATCACCAGATAGGTCCAGTGGAATGTGTTGTATTATCACCAGATAGGTCCAGTGGAATGTGTTGTATTATCACCAGATAGGTCCAGTGGAATGTGTTGTATTATCACCAGATAGGTCCAGTGGAATGTGTTGTATTATCACCAGATAGGTCCAGTGGAATGTGTTGTATTATCACCAGATAGGTCCAGTGGAATGTGTTGTATTATCTCATACACCAGATAGGTCCAGTGGAATGTGTTGTATTATCACCAGATAGGTCCAGTGGAATGTGTTGTATTATCACCAGATAGGTCCAGTGGAATGTGTTGTATTATCCCATACACCAGATAGGTCCAGTGGAATGTGTTGTATTATCCTATACATGTCACACCTTGGTCTTAGTGTTTTGTGTTTTCGTTATATATTTGTTCAGGCCAGGGTGTGACAGGGGTTTACGTGTTGTATTTCGTATTGGGGTTTGTAGTATTTGGGATCGCGGCTGATTAGGGGTGTTGTATAGGCTTAGCTGCCTGAGGCGGTTCTCAATCAGCTGTCAGGTGATTCTCGTTGCCTCTGATTGGGAACCGTATTTAGGTAGCCTGAGTTTCGCTTTGTATTTTGTGGGTGATTGTTCCTGTCTCTGTGTTGTGTCACCAGATAGGCTGTAATAAGTTTCACGTTCCGTTTGTTGTTTTTGTATTTATTTAGTTATTTCATGTATCGTCACTTTTTCCATTAAAGACATGAGTAACCACCACGCTGCATTTCGGTCCGACTCTCTTTCAACAAACGAAGAACGCCGTTACAATACACCAGATAGGTCCAGTGGAACGTGTTGTATTATCCCACACACCAGATACAGTGCATTAGGAAAGTATTCAGACCCCTTGACTTTTTCCACATTTTGTTACGTTACAGCCTTTTTCTAAAAATGGATTAAATTGTTTCATTTCCTCATCAATCTACATACAATACACCATAATGAGATCGCAATACTCCATAATGACATCACAATACCCCATAATGACATCGCAATACCCCATAATGAGATCGCAATACTCCATAATGACATCACAATACCCCATAATGACATCACAATACCCCATAATGACATCACAATACCCCATAATGACATCACAATACCCCATAATGACATCACAATACCCCATAATGACATCACAATACTCCATAATGACATCACAATTCCCCATAATGACATCACAATACTCCATAATGACATCACAATACCCCATAATGACATCACAATACCCCATAATGACATCACAATACCCCATAATGACATCACAATACACCATAATGACATTACAATACCCCATAATGACATCACAATACCCCATAATGACATCACAATACCCCATAATGACATCACAATACCCCATAATGACATCACAATACACCATAATGACAAAGCAAAAACTGGTTTTTAGAAAAAGAAACATGATATTTACATAAGTATTCAGACCCTTTACTCAGTACTTTGTTGAAACACCTTTGGCAGTGATTACAGCCTCGAGTCTTCTTTGGTATGATGCTACAAGCTTGGCACACCTGTATTTGGGGAGTTTCTCCCATTCTTCTCTGCAGATCCTCTCAAGCTCTGTCAGGTTGGATGGGGAGCATCGCTGCACAGCTATTTTCAGGTCTCTCCAGAGATGTTCGATCGGGTTCAAGTCCGATCGTACAGCACCCCGGTAGTACAGCACCCCTGGAGCAAATCAAGGTTCAGTGCTTTTCTCAACAGCACATCAGATATTTCACCTTGGGTATTCAAACCAGCGACCTTTGGGTTACTGACTCAACGCTCTAACTGCTAGGCTACCTGCCACCCATTAATAAATACACCTGTTTGTCTGAAGATGTTGTGTGAGAGAAAGACAAAGGCTACAACACTTGTAAATGTTTTGCTTCACAATGACAAAAACAGCCTACGCAAAAACTGATCTGGGACCAGGCTTAAGATACTATACATGGCAACGTTCTTCAACTGATCTGGGACCAGGCTTAAGATACTATACATGGCAACATTCTTCAACTGATCTGGGACCAGGCTTAAGATACTATACATGGCAACATTCTTCAACTGATCTGGGACCAGGCTTAAGATACTATACATGGCAACGTTCTTCAACTGATCTGGGACCAGGCTTAAGATACTATACATGGCAACATTCTTCAACTGATCTGGGACCAGGCTTAAGATACTATACATGGCAACATTCTTCAACTGATCTGGGACCAGGCTTAAGATACTATACATGGCAACGTTCTTCAACTGATCTGGGACCAGGCTTAAGATACTATACATGGCAACGTTCTTCAACTGATCTGGGACCAGGCTTAATATACTGTACATGGCAACGTTCTTCAACTGATCTGGGACCAGGCTTAATATACTGTACATGGCAACGTTCTTCAACTGATCTGGGACCAGGCTTAAGATACTATACATGGCAACGTTCTTCAACTGATCTGGGACCAGGTTTAGGCCACTATACATGGCAACATTCTTCAACTGATCTGGGACCAGGTTCAGGCCACTATACATGGCAATGTTTTTCAACTGATCTGGGACCAGGTTCAGGCCACTATACATGGCAGTGTTTTTCAACTGATCTGGGACCAGGTTTAGGCTACTATATTCGGCAACGTTTAATCATTTCTCCTCCAGGTCAATAAAGGTATTGTCCCAAAGTCCGAGGACCACTTAGAAATGTCCACCGCAAAGAGTCTCTCATCATGCCTGTCTGATACTGCCTGAACCATCTGTTACTCTCTCAAATCTATTATCAGAAACCCCTTTTAGTTCAATTACAGATCCTCCTTCATCAAAGTCTATTGAGTTAGAGTCCCCAAGAGAAATCCACTCTTCTCCTCTGTATACTATGACGAATAATACTTCACTTGGAATTACGATGCAGACTTTCCCACCGACAGACCACAGGGACGGATCAAATGTCTGGCTGTGGGTTGATATTAAATCAACGTTGGTCACATGGTGTATCTGGTTAGGTGTCTCGGTGAGGGTGTATGGTCCGCTGAGATAACTGAGATGATCTACTGTTGATCACCACCAGAAAGACACAGGATAATGTGAAGCAGCTGATAGTAGTTTATAGTATCTGGATCGGTGTCTCGGTGAGGGTGTATGGTCCGCTGAGATAACTGAGATGATCTACTGTTGATCACCACCAGAAAGACACAGGATAATGTGAAGCAGCTGATAGTAGTTTATAGTATCTGGATAGGTGTCTCGGTGAGGGTGTATGGTCTGCTGAGATAACTGAGATGATCTACTGTTGATCACCAGCAGAAAGACCAGGATGATGTGAAGCAGCTTATAGTATCTGGTTAGGGGAAGTCTGTCTGTAGTCTCTAGTTTGTCTGGAGTCTCTAGTCTGCCTGGAGTCTCTAGTCTGCCTGGAGTCTCTAGTCTGCCTGGAGTTTCTAGTCTGTCTGGAGTCTCTAGTCTGCCTGCAGTGTCTAGTCTGCCTGGAGTCTCTAGTCTGCCTGGAGTCTCTAGTCTGCCTGCAGTCTCTAGTCTGCCTGGAGTCTCTAGTCTGCCTGCAGTCTCTAGTCTGCCTGGAGTCTCTAGTCTGCCTGGAGTCTCTACTCTGCCTGGAGTCGCTAGTCTGCCTGGAGTCTCTAGTCTGTTTGGAGACTCTAGTCTGCCTGGAGTCTCTAGTCTGCCTGGAGTCTCTAGTCTGTCTGGAGTCTCTACTCTGCCTGGAGTCTCTAGTCTCTAGTCTGCCTGGAGTTTCTAGTCTACCTGGAGTCTCTAGTCTCTAGTCTGCCTGGAGTCTCTAGTCTGCCTGGAGTCTCTAGTCTCTAGTCTGTCTGCAGTCTCTAGTCTACCTGGAGTCTCTAGTCTGCCTGGAGTCTCTAGTGTGTTTGGAGACTAGTCTGCCTGGAGTCTCTAGTCTGTTTGGAGACTCTAGCCTGCCTGGAGTCTCTAGTCTGCCTGGAGTCTCTAGTCTCTAGTCTGACTGGTGTCTCTAGTCTGCCTGCCTGGAGTCTCTAGTCTGCATGGAGTCTCTAGTCTGCATGGATTCTCTAGTCTGCATGGAGTCTCTAGTCTGCCTGGAGTCTTTAATCTGCCTGGAGTCTTTAGGCTGTCTGGAGTCTCTATCCTCTATTCTGCCTGGAGTCTTTAGGCTGTCTGGAGTCTCTAGTCTCTAGTCTGCCTGGAGTCTTTAGCCTGCCTGGAGTCTCTAGTCTCTATTCTGCCTGGAGTCTTTAGGCTGTCTGGAGTCTCTAGTCTCTAGTCTGCCTGGAGTCTTTAACCTTCCTGGAGTCTCTAGTCTCTAGTCTGCCTGGAGTCTTTAGGCTGTCTGGAGTCTCTAGTCTCTAGTCTGCCTGGAGTCTCTAGTCTGCCTGGAGTCTCTAGTCTGTCTGGCGTCTTCAGTCTGCCTGGAGTCTCTAGTCTCTAGCCTGCCTGGAGTCTTTAGTCTGCCTGGGGTCTTTAGCCTGCCTTACTGTATGTTTCTCTGGATAAAAGTGTCTTTTTCTGTTGGTTCCATTATAACAGGCCAGCTCAATCAACCGCAGAGAAAGTATCTCATTACAACAGGCCAGCTCAATCAACCGCAGAGAAAGTATCTCATTACAACAGGCCAGCTCAATCAACCACAGATATAGTATCTCATTACAACAGGCCAGCTCAATCAACCGCAGATATAGTATCTCATTACAACAGTCCAGCTCAATCAACCACAGATATAGTATGTCATTACAACAGGCCAGCTCAATCAACCACAGATAGGGTATCTCATTACAACAGGCCAGCTCAATCAACCACAGCTTTAGTATCTCATTACAACAGGCCAGCTCAATCAACCACAGATATAGTTTCTCATTATAACAGGCCATCTCAATCAACCGCAGATATAGTATTTCATTACAACAGGCCAGCTCAATAAACCACAGATATAGTGTCTCATTATAACAGGTCAGTTCAATCAACCACAGATATAGTATCTCATTACATCAGGCCAGCTCAATCAACCACAGATGTAGTGTCTCATTATAACAGGTCAGTTCAATCAACCACAGATATAGTATCTCATTACATCAGGCCAGCTCAATCAACCACAGATATAGTATCTCATTACAACAGGCCAGCTCAATCTACCACAGATATAGTATCTCATTATAACAGGCCAGCTCAATCAACCACAGATATAGTATCTCATTACAACAGGCCAGCTCAATCAACCGCAGATATAGTGTGTCATTACAACAGGCCAGCTCAATCTACCACAGATATAGTATCTCATTATAACAGGCCAGCTCAATCAACCACAGATATAGTGTGTCATTACAACAGGCCAGCTCAATCTACCACAGATATAGTATCTCATTATAACAGGCCAGCTCAATCAACCGCAGATATACAGTGCCTTGCGAAAGTATTTGGCCCCCTTGAACTTCGCGACCTTTTGCCACATTTCAGGCTTCAAACATAAAGATATAAAACTGTATTTTTTTGTGAAGAATCAACAACAAGTGGGACACAATCATGAAGTGGAATGACATTTATTGGATATTTCAAACATTTTTAACAAATCAAAAACTGAAAAATTGGGCGTGCAAAATTATTCAGCCCCCTTAAGTTAATACTTTGTAGCGCCACCTTTTGCTGCGATTACACCTGTAAGTCGCTTGGGGTATGTCTCTATCAGTTTTGCACATCGAGAGACAGAAATTTTTTCCCATTCCTCCTTGCAAAACAGCTCGAGCTCAGTGAGGTTGGATGGAGAGCATTTGTGAACAGCAGTTTTCAGTTCTTTCCACAGACTCTCGATTGGATTCAGGTCTGGACTTTGACTTGGCCATTCTAACACCTGGATATGTTTATTTTTGAACCATTCCATTGTAGATTTTGCTTTATGTTTTGGATCATTGTCTTGTTGGAAGACAAATCTCCGTCCCAGTCTCAGGTCTTTTGCAGACTCCATCAGGTTTTCTTCCAGAATGGTCCTGTATTTGGCTCCATCCATCTTCCCATCAATTTTAACCATCTTCCCTGTCCCTGCTGAAGAAAAGCAGGCCCAAACCATGATGCTGCCACCACCATGTTTGACAGTGGGGATGGTGTGTTCAGGGTTATGAGCTGTGTTGCTTTTACGCCAAACATAACGTTTTGCATTGTTGCCAAAAAGTTCAATTTTGGTTTCATCTGACCAGAGCACCTTCTTCCACATGTTTGGTGTGTCTCCCAGGTGGCTTGTGGCAAACTTTAAACGACACTTTTTATGGATATCTTTAAGAAATGGCTTTGTTCTTGCCACTCTTCCATAAAGGCCAGATTTGTGCAATATACGACTGATTGTTGTCCTATGGACAGAGTCTCCCACCTCAGCTGTAGATCTCTGCAGTTCATCCAGAGTGATCATGGGCCTCTTGGCTGCATCTCTGATCAGTCTTCTCCTTGTATGAGCTGAAAGTTTAGAGGGACGGCCAGGTCTTGGTAGATTTGCAGTGGTCTGATACTCCTTCCATTTCAATATTATCGCTTGCACAGTGCTCCTTGGGATGTTTAAAGCTTGGGAAATCTTTTTGTTTCCAAATCCGGCTTTAAACTTCTTCACAACAGTATCTCGGACCTGCCTGGTGTGTTCCTTGTTCTTCATGATGCTCTCTGCGCTTTTAACGGACCTCTGAGACTATCACAGTGCAGGTGCATTTATACGGAGACTTGATTACACACAGGTGGATTGTATTTATCATCATTAGTCATTTAGGTCAACATTGGATCATTTAGAGATCCTCACTGAACTCCTGGAGAGAGTTTGCTGCACTGAAAGTAAAGGGGCTGAATAATTTTGCACGCCCAATTTTTCAGTTTTTGATTTGTTAAAAAAGTTTGAAATATCCAATAAATGTCGTTCCACTTCATGATTGTGTCCCACTTGTTGTTGATTCTTCACAAAAAATACAGTTTTATATCTTTATGTTTGAAGCCTGAAATGTGGCAAAAGGTCGCAAAGTTCAAGGGGGCCGAATACTTTCGCAAGGCACTGTAGTATCTCATTACAACAGGCCAGCTCAATCAACCACAGATATAGTATCTCATATAGTATCTAATGCAGTGAGTTGATTATATCCTAATGCAGTGAGTTGTTGATTATATTGTAATGCAGTGAGTTGATAATGATTATTTCCTAATGCAGTGAGTTGATAATGATTATTTCTTAATGCAGTGAGTTGATGATTATTTCGTAATGCAGTGAGTTGATGATTATATCCTAATGTAGTGAGTTGATAATGATTATTTCCTAATGCAGTGAGTTGATGATTATTTCCTAATGCAGTGAGTTGATGATTATTTCCTAATGCAGTGAGTTGATGATTATTTCCTAATGCAGTGAGTTGATGATTATTTCCTAATGCAGTGAGTTGATGATTATTTCCTAATGCAGTGAGTTGATGATGATTATTTCCTAATGCAGTGAGTTGATGATTATATCCTAATGTAGTGAGTTGATAATGATTATTTCCTAATACAGTGAGTTGATGATTATTTCCTAATGCAGTGAGTTGATGATTATTTCCTAATGCAGTGAGTTGATGATTATTTCCTAATGCAGTGAGTTGATGATTATTTCCTAATGCAGTGAGTTGATGATTATTTCCTAATGCAGTGAGTTGATGATTATTTCCTAATGCAGTGAGTTGATGATGATTATTTCGTAATGCAGTGAGTTGATGATTATATCCTAATGTAGTGAGTTGATAATGATTATTTCCTAATGCAGTGAGTTGATGACTATTCCCTAATGCAGTGAGTTGATAATGATTATTTCCTAATGCAGTGAGTTGATGATTATTTCCTAATGCAGTGAGTTGATGATTATTTCCTAATGCAGTGAGTTGATGATTATTTCCTAATGCAGTGAGTTGATGATTATTTCCTAATGCAGTGAGTTGATAATGATTATTTCCTAATGCAGTGAGTTGATGACTATTTCCTAATGTAGTGAGTTGATAATGATTATTTCCTAATGCAGTGAGTTGATGACTATTTCCTAATGCAGTGAGTTGATGATGATTATTTCCTAATGCAGTGAGTTGATGACTATTTCCTAATGCAGTGAGTTGATGATGATTATTTCCTAATGCAGTGAGTTGATGACTATTTCCTAATGCAGTGAGTTGATGACTATTTCCTAATGCAGTGAGTTGATAATGATTATTTCCTAATGCAGCGAGTTGATGACTATTTCCTAATGCAGTGAGTTGATAATGATTATTTCCTAATGCAGTGAGTTGATGATGATTATTTCCTAATGCAGTGAGTTGATGACTATTTCCTAATGCAGTGAGTTGATGATGATTATTTCCTAATGCAGTGAGTTGATAATGATTATTTCCTAATGCAGTGAGTTGATGACTATTTCCTAATGCAGTGAGTTGATGATGATTATTTCCTAATGCAGTGAGTTGATGACTATTTCCTAATGCAGTGAGTTGATGATTATTTCCTAATGCAGTGAGTTGATGATTATTTCCTAATGCAGTGAGTTGATGATTATTTCCTAATGCAGTGAGTTGATGATTATTTCCTAATGCAGTGTGTTGATGATGATTATTTCCTAATGCAGTGAGTTGATGATTATATCCTAATGTAGTGAGTTGATAATGATTATTTCCTAATACAGTGAGTTGATGATTATTTCCTAATGCAGTGAGTTGATGATTATTTCCTAATGCAGTGAGTTGATGATTATTTCCTAATGCAGTGAGTTGATGATTATTTCCTAATGCAGTGAGTTGATGATTATTTCCTAATGCAGTGAGTTGATGATTATTTCCTAATGCAGTGAGTTGATGATGATTATTTCGTAATGCAGTGAGTTGATGATTATATCCTAATGTAGTGAGTTGATAATGATTATTTCCTAATGCAGTGAGTTGATGACTATTCCCTAATGCAGTGAGTTGATAATGATTATTTCCTAATGCAGTGAGTTGATGATTATTTCCTAATGCAGTGAGTTGATGATTATTTCCTAATGCAGTGAGTTGATGATTATTTCCTAATGCAGTGAGTTGATGATTATTTCCTAATGCAGTGAGTTGATAATGATTATTTCCTAATGCAGTGAGTTGATGACTATTTCCTAATGTAGTGAGTTGATAATGATTATTTCCTAATGCAGTGAGTTGATGACTATTTCCTAATGCAGTGAGTTGATGATGATTATTTCCTAATGCAGTGAGTTGATGACTATTTCCTAATGCAGTGAGTTGATGATGATTATTTCCTAATGCAGTGAGTTGATGACTATTTCCTAATGCAGTGAGTTGATGACTATTTCCTAATGCAGTGAGTTGATAATGATTATTTCCTAATGCAGCGAGTTGATGACTATTTCCTAATGCAGTGAGTTGATAATGATTATTTCCTAATGCAGTGAGTTGATGATGATTATTTCCTAATGCAGTGAGTTGATAACTATTTCCTAATGCAGTGAGTTGATGATGATTATTTCCTAATGCAGTGAGTTGATAATGATTATTTCCTAATGCAGTGAGTTGATGACTATTTCCTAATGCAGTGAGTTGATGATGATTATTTCCTAATGCAGTGAGTTGAAGACTATTTCCTAATGCAGTGAGTTGATGACTATTTCCTAATGCAGTGAGTTGATAATGATTATTTCCTAATGCAGTGAGTTGATGACTATTTCCTAATGCAGTGAGTTGATAATGATTATTTCCTAATGCAGTGAGTTGATGATGATTATTTCCTAATGCAGTGAGTTGATGACTATTTCCTAATGCAGTGAGTTGATAATGATTATTTCCTAATGCAGTGAGTTGATAATGATTATTTCCTAATGCAGTGAGTTGATAATGATTATTTCCTAATGCAGTGAGTTGATGAGATCTTGTTGCAGTTTGAGCCTGCAGTTTAAGTTCATTCCGTCAGTCTGGTGTGTTTTCGAATGATTTCCATATGTGTTGATGTTGGTTGTCATAGACTAGAATAAAACAGGAGACGTTTATACTGATGTATTTGAGGAGATAATGATTCCAATGTAGAGTTATTAACGGTGACAAACAGACAACCCTGTGGTCAATCTTAGAATGGGAACGTGTTCTATGTTCCGTCCATGGAAGCACAGATGCTGTTCTATGTTCCGTCCATGGAAGCACAGATGCAGTTCTATGTTCCGTCCGTGGAAGCACAGATGCTGTTCTATGTTCCGTCCATGGAAGCACAGATGCAGTTCTATGTTCCGTCCATGGAAGCACAGATGCTGTTCTATGTTCCGTCCGTGGAAGCACAGATGCTGTTCTATGTTCCGTCCATGGAAGCACAGATGCTGTTCTATGTTCCGTCCATGGAAGCACAGATGCAGTTCTATGTTCCGTCCATGGAAGCACAGATGCTGTTCTATGTTCCGTCCATGGAAGCACAGATGCTGTTCTATGTTCCGTCCATGGAAGCACAGATGCAGTTCTATGTTCCGTCCGTGGAAGCACAGATGCTGTTCTATGTTCCGTCCATGGAAGCACAGATGCTGTTCTATGTTCCGTCCATGGAAGCACAGATGCAGTTCTATGTTCCGTCCATGGAAGCACAGATGGAGTTCCGTAGTTCTATGGTTCTATTCTTCAATACTAAGATGTCAAATGGAGAGGAAAAGAAAGGGGGATACCTAGTCAGTTGTACAACTGAAATGTGTCTTCTGCATTTAACCCCTCTGAATCAGAGAGGTGCAGGGGGCCTGCCTTAACAGACATCCACGTCTACGGGCAACCGGGGACCTTGTCAGCTCGGGGATTCGATCCAGCAACCTTTCCGGTTACTGGCCCAACGCTCTAACCACTAGGGTCTGATGACATCATCAAAAGTTAAAACATACCAAATACACACTTCCTGTCCACTGTGTTCCCACAGGGCCATATCTCTATGTTACAGCACGTGTTGACGGTTAACGCACTGAAGACAGAGTCGACTTCCTGTGCTAATTAGCGATCTGACACCTGTGTGTAAACAGAACACAAACCTGTTGTCACTGAAAAATACTTTTGGCTGCAACTGTGTTAAAACCGGTTAAAACGAACCCTAACCATGTAAAAGGTGTGTGTTTTAACAAGGCCTGGCAGTATCTACGCTGCAGTAGTCTATGTGCCGGGGAGCTAGGGTCAGTCTGTTATATCTGGTGTAATTCTCCTGTCTCATCTGGTGTGCTGTGTGAATATAATTATACTCCCTCTAATTCTTTCTCTCACCCTCTCTGCCTCCCCACCCGGAGGACCTGAGCCCTAGGACCATGCCTCAGGACTACCTTGTTGTCCCCAGTCCACCTGGCCGTGCTGCTGCTCCAGTTTCAACTGTTCTGCCTGTGGCTATGGAACCCTGACCTGTTCACCGGATGTGCCACACACGTCTCCAGACTGTGTCAGAGTCTTCAGTCTTGGAGGTGTGTTTGAGTCTTCAGTCTTGGAGGTGTGTTCGAGTCTTCGGCCTTGGAGGTGTGTCAGAGTCTTCAGTCTTGGAGGTGTGTTTGAGTCTTCAGTCTTGGAGGTGTGTCAGAGTCTTCAGTCTTGGAGGTGTGTTTGAGTCTTCAGTCTTGGAGGTGTGTTCGAGTCTTCAGTCTTGGAGGTGTGTTTGAGTCTTCAGTCTTGGAGGTGTGTTTGAGTCTTCAGTCTTGGAGGTGTGTTTGAGTCTTCAGTCTTGGAGGTGTGTTTGAGTCTTCAGTCTTGGAGGTGTGTTTGAGTCTTCAGTCTTGGAGGTGTGTTTGAGTCTTCAGTCTTGGAGGTGTGTTTGAGTCTTCAGTCTTGGAGGTGTGTTTGAGTCTTCAGTCTTGGAGGTGTGTTTGAGTCTTCAGTCTTGGAGGTGTGTTCGAGTCTTCAGTATTGGAGGTGTGTTTCCTGACCGATGTTCGTCCCCCCATGAGCCACTGTATACACGGAAGCCTATTTCACTTCCTCAAAATCCCCAGAATGAATCTAAATTCATTCACTAAATCTGTGATTCATTTTGATATTTTGGCCGAGGATGTTTTGTTCGTGCAATTCTCCGTAGCTTTAGGTGTTTACTGCAGCGTGTTGTAAAACAGTCGGAGCTGTTGGGCAGCTCTTTCTCACGGTCTGTGGCAGAGATCGTCGACTAGATTCAGCCGGTGGATGATTTCTTCTGGAGTGGATGATCATGGGGCCGGAACACAATTACAAATATTTTGTAGTATGCAAAATTTGACCGCCAGAAGCCCAAACAGATATCTTATTTCACCAAAACATAATACTTTCAAACCTTGCTTCCATTTGTCTACGATCACGTGTCTCTCTATTATACATGGGAATACTTGGGAACAAATTTCTTAAATTAAAATCACTAGGAGCTGATTGGCTGGTGTTTGTACATGTTCAACAATGAAAGATAAATAAACCAAAATAAACCCACCCGCAGGTCAGATTTGCTTTCGGATAGAGAGCAATCACTGCAACAGTTCATCCCATGTTAGTGGGCAGACGGACATTGTCAAATCAACTCCACTCTCGATGAGACAGACTTCATGACCAAAATTATCCTATTTCCACTTTGTAGTAAATTTTGACATTAGGTCAACTGTTGCTGACTCGTATAGATTCCACACAGGCTTTTTTTTTAAGTGATTCGCTCTTTAAAAATCTGTCCCAATACCCTCACAACCACGTGTTTCAAAAACTCCAGCAAATGTAAGATTTCGTCTTGTTAAAGGTTGGTGGCAGCTCAGTTACCATTAGTTTTAGAAGTACAAAACAGTTCATTTGAACCGTGTAGGGAAAGGGTATCATTCAGGACATAATGTTCCAGAGGCTCAGTCAACTCTGATACACAACTACAGCTGTACTCCAGATGTCCTCAGATCATTACCCTCCAAACATCTCTCTCACTCCGTATGTCCTCCGATCATTACCCTCCAAACCTCTCTCTCACTCCAGATGTCCTCCAATCATTACCCTCCAAACCCCTCACACACCTCTCTCTCACTCCAGATGTCCTCCAAACCCCTCACACACCTCTCTCTCACTCCAGATGTCCTCCAAACCCCTCACACACCTCTCTCCCACTCCAGATGTCCTCAGATCATTACACTCCAAACTCCTCACACACCTCTCTCTCACTCCAGATGTCCTCCAAACCCCTCACACACCTCTCTCTCACTCCAGATGTCCTCCAATCATTACCCTCCAAACCCCTCACACACCTCTCTCTCACTCCAGATGTCCTCCAAACCCCTCACACACCTCTCTCTCACACCAGATGTCCTCCAAACCCCTCACACACCTCTCTCTCACTCCAGATGTCCTCCAATCATTACCCTCCAAACCCCTCACAAACCTCTCTCTCACTCCAGATGTCCTCCAAACCCCTCACACACCTCTCTCCCACTCCAGATTTCCTCAGATCAATACCCTCCAAACCCCTCACACACTTCTCTCTCACTACAGATGTCCTCACATCGTTACCCAGCCTCCAGTATTTATGCTGCAGTAGTTTATGTGTCGGGGGGCTGGGGTCAGTTTGTTATATCTGGAGTACTTCTCCTGTCCTATTCGGTGTCCTGTGTGAATCTAAGTGTGCGTTCTCTAATTCTCTCCTTCTCTCTTTCTTTCTCTCTCTCGGAGGACCTGAGCCCTAGGACCATGCCCCAGGACTACCTGACATGATGACTCCTTGCTGTCCCCAGTCCACCTGGCCATGCTGCTGTTCCAGTTTCAACTGACCTGAGCCCTAGGACCATGCCCCAGGACTACCTGACATGATGACTCCTTGCTGTCCCCAGTCCACCTGGCCATGCTGCTGCTCCAGTTTCAACTTCCACCTGACTGTGCTGCTGCTCCAGTTTCAACTGTTCTGCCTTATTATTATTCGACCATGCTGGTCATTTATGAACATTTGAACATCTTGGCCATGTTCTGTTATAATCTCCACCCGGCACAGCCAGAAGAGGACTGGCCACCCCACATAGCCTGGTTCCTCTCTAGGTTTCTTCCTAGGTATTGGCCTTTCTAGGGAGTTTTTCCTAGCCACCGTGCTTCTACACCTGCATTGCTTGCTGTTTGGGGTTTTAGGCTGGGTTTCTGTACAGCACTTTGAGATATCAGCTGATGTACGAAGGGCTATATAAATAAATTTGATTTGATTTGATTTGATTTACCCTCCATACCTCTCACACACCTCTCTCCCACTCCAGATGTCCTCAGATCATTACACTCCAAACCCCTCACACACCTCTCTCTCACTCCAGATGTCCTCCAATCATTACCCTCCAAACCCCTCACACACCTCTCTCTCACTACAGATGTCCTCACATCGTTACCCTCCATACCTCTCACAAACCTCTCTCCCACTCCAGGTGTCCTCAGATCATTACACTCCAAACCCCTCACCACACCTCTCTCTCACTCCAGATGTCCTCCAAACCCCTCACACACCTCTCTCACTCCAGATGTCCTCAGATCATTATCCTCCAAACCCCTCACATACCTCTCTCTCACTCCAGATGTCCTCACATCGTTACCCTCCAAACCTCTCTCTCACTCCAGATATCTTCACATCGTTACTCTCCAAAGCCCTCACACACCTCTCTATCTCACGTGCGTCAGCACCTCTCCTGGTCCAACTCAGGGTTCTGTTCACTAGGCAGGAAGAATCAGCACCTCTCCTGATCCAACACAGGGTTCTGTTCACTAGACAGGAAGCATCAGCACCTTTCCTGGTCCATCTCAGGGTTCTATTCACTAGGCAGCACCTCTCTTGGTCCAACTCAGGGTTCTGTTCACTAGGCAGGAAGCGTCAGCACCTCTCCTGGTCCAACTCACTAGACAGCACCTCTCCTGGTCCAACTCAGGGCTCTGTTCACTAGGCAGCAGTTCTCCTGGTCCAACTCAGGGTTCTGTTCACTAGGCAGCACCTCTCCTGATCCAACTCAGTGTTCTGTTCACTAGACAGGAAGCGACAGCACCTCTCTTGGTCCAACTCAGGGTTCTGTTCACTAGACAGGAAGCGCCAGCACCTCTCCTGGTCCAACACAGGGTTCTGTTCACTAGGCAGCCCCTCTCCTGGTCCAACTCAGGGTTCAGTTCACTAGGCAGCACCTCTCCTGGTCCAACTCAGGGTTCTGTTCACTAAGCAGCACCTCCCTGGTCCAACTCGGGGTTCTGTTCACTAGTCAGCACCTCTCCTGGTCCAACTCAGGGTTCTGTTCACTAAGCAGGAACAGAAGTAAACATTCAGAAAAGGCCGTGAACCGGGGAGGTACTATCTGAACTATCCATCGAATAAGAAACACTTTATTCCATTGCAAGATGTTTTGAAAAAAGGTTTTCTACAGTGTTCACTAATGAACTGGTCGAAGCCCCACATCTCCCATCTGAACAGAGAGGACATGCTGATGGAGAGCAGCCTAGGATGTTTATTAGTTCAGGGAGGTTTAGGAGGTACATCATATTAGCCTTGTCTTTACGGCATCGCCATCATTTGATGCTGATCAGGTTCACTGGGAGATTTAGTAACCAAAAACAGTTAAATGGTCCTGATGTCCGAGCTAACAGCACTGTGTTCTCAATGGCAGACTATTTCCTTACCAGGGCCTTGGTCAAAAGTAGTGCACTATGTAGGGAATAGGGTGCCATTTAAGATTAACACTAGATTTGTATCTGTTGTTCAAGCTGCACGTCAGGTATGGCTGTGTGACTGAAGACCAGATGTTGGTAATACCTCTGTTATGGTCTGTGCTTCTACTGGACAGTGGGGGGGGGGGGGGTGCTGAGAGGACTAGGGACACACAGCCAGTCCTCACACATATTCCCTTCTACTGGACAGTGGAGGGGGGGGGGGGGCTGAGAGGACTAGGGACACACAGCCAGTCCTCACACATATTACCTTCTACTGGACAGTGGGGGGGGGGGGGGGGGGGCTGAGAGGACTAGAGACACCAGTCTCAGTCATAACTAATGTCCCTCATAAGGAAATCAGTTAATTTAAATAAATAAATTAGGACCTAATCTATGGATTTCACATGACTGGGAATACAGATATGCATCTGTTGGTCACAGATCCCTTTAAAAATAAAGGCAGAGGCTTGGATCAGAAACCAGTCCAGTATCTTCACATAGTATTGATTAGGCTGTGATTGTGGCCCGTGGAATGTTGTCCTACTCCTCTTCAATGGCTGTGTGAAGTTGCTGGATATTGTCGGGAACTGGAACACGCTGCAGTACACGTTGATCCAGAGCATCCCAAACATGCTTAATGGGTGATATGTCTGTGTATGCAGGCCATGGAAGAACTGGGACATTTTCAACTTCCAGGAATTGTGTAACAGATCCTTGCGACAGGGGCGAGCTGAAACATGAGTTGAGGAGGCGGATGAATGGCACCTCAGGATCTTGTCACAGTATCTCTGTGCATTCAAATTGCCATTGATAAAATAACCCCACTCTGTTCACAATGTTGACATCAGCAAACCACTCACCCACACACGATACCATACTATACACGTGGTCTGCGGTTATGAGGCCGGTTGGACGCACTGCCCAAATTCTCTAAAACAACGTTGGAAGCGGTTTATGTTTAGAGAAATGAACATTCAATTATCTGGCAACAGCTCTGGTGGACATTCCTGCATTCCAATTGCACGAATCCCTCAAAACCTGAGACATCTGTGGCATTGTATTGTTGTGACAAAACCGTGCGTTTTTTAGAGTGGCTTTTATTGTCTCCAGCACAAGGTGCAACCTGTGTAATGATCATGCTGTTTAAGTAGCTTCTTGATATGCCACACCTGTCAGGTGGATGGATTATCTTTGCATTGGATATTTTTGTCCACAATACCTAAATGACAAGTGAAATAAGGAAGCCTGTACTGGATGAAAAATATTCCAAAAACATACATCCTGTTTGCAAATAAGGCCCAAAGAAAACCGCAAAAAAATGTACTTTATTCCTGAATCCAAAAGCTTTATGTTTTTGGGGCAAATCCAACATTACTGAGTACCACTATCCATATTTTCAAGCATGGTGGTGGCTGCATCATGTTATGGGTATGCTTGTCATCGGCAAGGACCAGGGAGTTTTAATGAAAATAAACAGAATAGAGCTAAGCAAAGGAGAACCTGGTTCAGTCTGCTTTCCACCAGACGCTGGGAGACAAATCCACCTTGCATCAGGACAATAATCTAAAACACAAGGTCAAATATACACTGGAGTTGCTTACCAAGATAATGTTGTATGTTCTTGAGCGGCCTAGTTACAGTTTGACTTTAAAACCAGCTTAAACTTGAAAATGGCTGTCTAGCAATGATCAACAACCAACTTGACAGAGCTTGAATAATTAAAATAATAATAATGTGCAAATATGGTACAATCCAGGTTACCCAGAAAGACTCAGAGCTCTTAGAGACTTACCCAGAAAGACTCAGAGCTCTTAGAGACTTACCCAGAAAGACTCAGAGCTCTTAGAGACTTACCCAGAAAGACTCAGAGCTCTTAGAGACTTACCCAGAAAGACTCAGAGCTCTTAGAGACTTACCCAGAAAGACTCAGAGCTCTTAGAGACTTGCCCAGAAAGACTCAGAGCTCTTAGAGACTTACCCAGAAAGACTCAGAGCTCTTACAGACTTACCCAGAAAGACTCAGAGCTCGTAGAGACTTACCCAGAAAGACTCAGAGCTCTTAGAGACTTACCCAGAAAGACTCAGAGCTCTTAGAGACTTACCCAGAAAGACTCAGAGCTCTTAGAGACTTACCCAGAAAGACTCAGAGCTCTTAGAGACTTACCCAGAAAGACTCAAAGCTCGTAGAGACTTACCCAGAAAGACTCAGAGCTCTTAGAGACTTACCCAGAAAGACTCAGAGCTCTTAGAGACTTACCCAGAAAGACTCAGAGTTCTTAGAGACTTACCCAGAAAGACTCAGAGCTCTTAGAGACTTACCCAGAAAGACTCAGAGCTCTTATAGACTTACCCAGAAAGACTCAGAGCTCTTAGAGACTTACCCAGAAAGGCTCAGAGCTCTTAGAGACTTACCCAGAAAGACTCACAGCTCTTAGAGACTTACCCAGAAAGACTCAGAGCTCTTAGAGACTTAATCGCTGCGAAAGGTGATTCTAATATGTATGACTCTGGGGTGTGAATACTGATTTAAATTAGATATTTCATTTTCAGAACATTTGCAAAGTTTTCTAAAAACATGTTTTCACTTTGTCACGACGGTTTATTGTGTAATAAATAAATCCATAGAATTCATGTTTGAATTCAGGCTGTAACACAACAAAAGACTTTGTACCAACCAGCTATAAATAAATATATAAGTAAAAAGTGAACACCCGTAATCTGTGTGAAATCTCTTCCTGTTGTTATCAACACATCTGTTACTTCTGAGTCATTAAACCAAAATGAATTATAATGCAGCCCAACCACCCAAACCAATCTGATCTGCATGCGGAGGGATTTCATGTCTCTCCATCCCAAATGGTGCCCTATTCCCTATGTAATCCCCTACGGGCTCTGGTCAAAAGTAGGGCACTACTTAGGGAATAGGGTGCCATTTTGGAACTCGTCGTGTCTCTTCATAACAGAAGTTTCATCAGAAGCATCAGAAGGTTCCATTTGTGGTGGCGTGGTTATAAAGGTTAAGTATAGCTGGGAAAAAATCACATCTTTCCCTCCTTGTCAGCTGCTCAGCCTCTTAGGAGACAGCTGCAATTAGTGTGTTCAGGGAGCAGAAAGAGACACAGAAAGAGCGAAAGCGAGAGAAAGAAAGAAAGAGAGGTGGAGGTAGAGAGAGAGAGAGAGAGAGAGAGGAGAGAGAGGGAAAGAGCGAGAGAGAGAGAAAGAGAGAGAGAGAGAGAGAAATGTAGAGAGATAAGGCAGACCTGGCTCTCAAGAGAAGACAGGCTATGTGCTCACTGCCCACAAAATGAGGTGGAAACTGAGCTGCACTTCCTAACCTCCTGCCAAATGTATGACCATATTAGAGAGACATATTTCCCTCAGATTACACAGATCCACAAAGAATTAGAAAATCCAAATCCAATTTTGATAAACTCCCATATCTACTGGGTGAAATACCACAGTGTGCCATCACAGCAGCAAGATTTGTGACCTGTTGCCACAAGAGAAGGGCAAACCGGTGAAGAATAAACACCATTGTAAATACAACCCATATTTATATTTATTTATTTTCCATTTTGTACTTTTACTATTTGCACATCATTACAACACTGTATATAAACATAATATGACATTTGGAATGTCTCTATTCCTTTGGAACTTCTGTGAGTGTAATGTTTACTGTTCCGTTTTATTGTTTATTTCACTTGCTATGGCAATGTTAACATGTGTTTCCCATGCCAATAAAAGCCCTTGATTGAATTGAGATAAGGAGAATGGGGAGAGAGATAAGAGAGAGAGACAAGACAGAGAGGATAGAGAGAAATGTAGAGAGAGAGAGACCGAGAGAGAGAGAGAAATGTAGAGAGAGAGAGAGAGAGAGAGACAGAGAGACAGAGAGAGAGAGAGGGAGAGAGAGAGAGAGATGGAGGAGAGAGAGAGGAGGAAGGGACAGAGAACAGAGAGAGAGAGAGGGAGAGAGAGAGGAGAGAGAGAGAGAGAGACACAGAGACAGAGGAGAGATGAGGGAGAGAGAGAGATGGAGGAGAGAGAGAGAGGGAGAGGGACAGAGAGAACAGAGAGAGGGGAAGAGAGAGAGAGAAAAATGTAGAGAGAGAGAGATGGAGGAGAGAGAGAGAGAGAGAGGAGAGGAGAGAGATAGAGAGAAGATAGATGGAGGAGAGAGAGAGGAGAGAGACAGAGAGACAGAGAGAGAGAGAGGGAGAGAGAG
>NW_022264261.1:0-32141 GCF_002021735.2 Oncorhynchus kisutch | reverse complement strand
ATATTGAATATGATTATATTGTTTCCCACAACAAAACTGTCGATCTGTTCCCTTAGATCCATCCGTAAGTCACATTCAATATCTCAGACAACACTGTCCCGATTTTTTTTTAAACGTGTGTGAATGATGTGTCTTGCCTTAGAGGTTTTACAAAATGACACTGATTGACCCAAGGGTCATTCATTCATACTGCATCATTCATGGGGGACTACATGTTTACTGTTACCTATATTGATCATGGTTAGTGATACACCCTGCAGACATATGAGACAGAACTGACTTACCAAGCTGTCACCAAGCGCTCATTGAAATGTTGATTATTATAATTCTCTATATTATTTATAAAACATATACAGTAGGTCATATGCAGTACTTTATTTGTTCTCTTTAAAGAAGACAGACAGACAGGGAGATCCTTAATACCTTAATAAGTTTTTATTGAATCATATCAACCTCCACAATATCTACTCTGTAACTTTCAAGCACTATCATCATCCATTATTTCTAGAGAAAACAATTGTAATTGTTTGGTGCCAGTCTGTTTCTGCATTAGCCAGCGGAAATGTCCTTCTCTCTGCCAATAAAATATCACTCTAGAGTTGAAACAGAATCACACCAGGTCTATTTACAAATAAGTACATCATGTCTGAGTTTCAATATGAAACTGTGCTACATCACGCTTGATATTTAAAGGTCATTTGCATTTTAATGGACACGTGCAGCCTTTACCTTGAATGCCATCTTTGCAAAAGCAGTACCATTGCTTTTAAATGCTGCATTGTCTAAAAGCGCAATTGGATTTTATCCCAGTTTATATATATCGAAATGTTCAATGCTACATATGGATGATTTGAGAAGTTCTTGGTCTAGAATACAATCTTTGTGGGAACATAAACTGCAGACCCAAAATGAACAAAACAAAACCTAGGGGATATCAAATCAACACTTTTACAGATTACATTGGAAATACATTCAAATACATTCAAATGAATTGGAAAACAAAATGTATCCACATAGAGAGGAAGCTGTTTGAGAGAATGCTAAGAATGTGCAAAGCTGTCATCAAGGCAAAGGGTGGCTACTTTGAAGAATCTCAAAATAGAATATATTTTGATGGTTACTACATGATTCCATATGTGTTATTTCATAGTTTTGATGTCTTTAATATTATTCTGCAATGTAGAAAATGAAGAAAACCCCTTTTGACTGGTACTGTGTATATATAAATAATTGCTACATATGGACAATAATTTTCTTAGGCTGGTTTAAACACTATGTGGATACATAAAGTGAAGACCCAATATTATCAAAAAAAAATCTACAGGGGAGAAATTAAATCATCATTTTCTAGACTACTGATTACTTTGAAAATACATTCAAACATAAATAATTGGAAAGCATAACAATCCATATTTAAAAAGGTATACATTTTAATGAAAAAATGACTAAGGAAAAACATAGAACATAAAAAATAATGACATCTACTATATTGTTAAGGCTCTAATGTGTTGAAGAGATTTTACATTTTTGTCTTAGAGACCTCTGATGCAGGGCAGCTTCCCAACCCTGTGGAGGTAGAGGAGGGGCTGCACAAACCCAGAGATGACACTAATGCAGAAACAAATGGCCATGCCTGTAGAAAAGTCCATTACAGGAATGTAACTTTTAGTCGATATCATCAATACTGTTGGGATTTGAGACACAGTAGTATACACCAGGATAATCAAAATTATTTTAAAGGCCTTCATCTTAATGCTGTTTGTCCCCTCCCTGTCCCCATCCCCTGGCCCTGGACGTTTCAGAGCCAGAGAACTGAGAGGCAGCAGAATGACATCAGCAAAAAATAGATCAGTGACTCGCCAAGGATAAAGTAGACGAACACTGGTGAAAAGTTCTCAAACACACAAAGACAGCAGGACCCAAGAACCATCAGCCAGACAACACTGCAACACCCCACCCTGTATCTCAGGGGTTTGTACTTCAGGAAGACCACAGGGCGGACCACTGCCAGGTAACGCTCTACGCAGATACAATACTGGAACAGGGGACGACCAGTGTTAAAGAAACCAAAAGAAAATGATGCAAGATGTGCAAGTGCAATTGTAGGGATGTGCATGTTGACAAGGACAACGACTGAAAAACATGCAGAAGAGGACCTCAGACACAGCCAGGTTGAGAGAGAAGAACTCTGAGGCCATCGTCCCTCCCGCTCCGGTCAGTATCAGCCACAGGACGTAGACATTGCTTGGGAGACCCAGGATGATGTTGATTGCATAGGAGGCAGTGTAGATGGATGTGCTTTGTGCATAGAGAGGAGCGACTGAAGAACTGTTTGTTTCTGAGATGTTCATGTCTTCACCTTCTGTACTGGTGTTGGGGTTTCAATATTCTACAACAATAAAGAGCTGTCACCAGGATTTGTTCCTGTTGGAATGCAACAGAAATACATGAATTAATCAATCATGAATCAATCAAAGGTACCAAGGTTGGATTCATTTCCATTTCAACTCAGTCAATTCAGGAAATTCATCAATACCAGCACAAATACTTAAGTCGTTTTGGGGTATCTGTACTTTACTTTACTATTTATGTTTTTTGACAACTTTTATTTTATTTCACTACATTCTTAAAGAAAATTAAAAAAAATTGATCCATATATTTTGGGGGGATCCATATATTTTCCCGGACGCAAAAAAGTACTCGTTATATTTTGAATGTTTAGCAGGTCAGGAAAATGGTCCAATTCACACACTTATCAAGAGAACATCCCTGGTCATCCCTAGTGCCATTGATCAGGATGACTCACTAAACACAAATGCTTTGCTTGTAAATCACGTTGTAGTCTGGCTATTGGTAAAAAAAAAAAAAGAAGAATGTGCCGTCTGGTTTGCTTAATATAAGCCATTTGAAATTATTTAAACTTGTACTTTTACTTCTGATACTTAAGTATATGTTTGCAATTAAATTTACATTTGAAACTTAAGTATATTTAAAACCAAATACTTTAGACTTTTACTCAAGTAGTATTTTACTGAAAAAACAAGAAAAAGTCAGCAACCTTCCCACTAGCCATGATTGGCTGAGATAATGAGTGGGCTGGACATGCCGAGAGAGAGAGTTTGGATGGTCTGCCAAATAGAGCTTGTCTGTCTATTGGAGCTGGTCAGTATGTTTAGGTAATCGTGTTGAACGCTGCTTTTTTAAAACTGTATTGCGTAGTAAACCTAAATAAACCTAATGTCAAGTTAAGTGTCCTGTTAGCTAATTAACATTAGCTGGCTGGCTCGTTAGCTAACGTTATGTGTATGCTCTCCACTTCTGGATGACCGAGTTTTGAAATCAGTGGAAATCGAGTGTGATAGCTAGGGAGATGGAGGAAACACTAGTCTGGATTTCATCGTCAAACTAAGGGCTACCATGCATTGCATCAGACAGGAGATGCGTCCAACCATGATGTACACTGGTGAGATGTTCAGATATTACATGTTCCTAATTTTGACAGAAGAAAGAGTAGTTTCATTTCAATTGTACTGTTAGCTAGCTAATGTTAGCTGGCTGGGTCACTAGCTAAAATTATGTATATGATCTTATTCTTCATATCTCAGACACAATTGCTTGGACTAGTTATAGCCATTAGAACCTGGTTGGTTAGCTACCTGCGAGATTCATGCATGGTGGTAACGTCATGAGTTGTGAATATGGTCCATTGTTTAGCTAGCTAGCTAGCTACATGTCTTAACATAAGTCTCCACTCTAATTTTCATTTCAAGTTTAAAGTGTACTGTTAGCTAGCTAGACAACGTTAGCTGGCTGGCTTGCTTGCTAACATTATGTGATGCGTTGGGATTCATTGTTTACCTAGCTAGCTATCTAGCTACATTTCTTAACAAAAGATTATCGTCTTAGTGTGCCAGACCGCAGAATAACTCGTGAATCTTTGAACGCTCAGCAACCCATTGGAATATGTCAGGTGTCAGTAAACGTCGGCAACAACCGTAATACAGTTTTGCCACAGTTACAGTCACCAACACTCTGGAATAACATGGAGAAAACCCTAACAGCTCTGCTAAAGCGAGTAAATGGTCAGAGTGGGGTGGTTCTCTCATTATGTGTCTGGAATAGCTACCAATGTTTAGCGAGTTATCTTGGGTGCTTGACAGTAGTTTTAAGGTCAGAGATTTCGCAACATCCTCACAACAACCCTACTTATTGGCCAGAGCATCCAGTGTGCGTTCTGAACCCGAACCGCTCTTGAATTTATTAACAGACATTCTGAACAACACAGTTGAAATCACCAACGCTCTGATAACATAAAAGCCTAACCAGCTCTGCTAGGGCGAAGTAATGTTCATTGAGCTTTTCTCTCTCTTAGATGTCTGGAAGTAGCTGGCAAGTTAGTATAGAACGGTTGGATCAACCCTTAAATAGATGGGTGGGGCTAAGGCTTAAGAGGGTGTGAACAATGCTGAATGGGTGTAGACAACGGGTGGGCTCTCCAATAGTAGTACCAAAACATTGAAGACAGTTTTCTCAAAAGTGAGTTTACAAGTTGATCAACTTTCAAAGCGGAATTACTTTCCCAATTGTTTCCTCAAATGCAGTGCATATACAATTTTGTAGCTCTGAGCCTTTACTTACTCGACCAGCACAAAAACATCCTGTGGCGGACTGCAATAGCATCGAATAGTCCCCGTGATATGCAACTGTTCAGGGAAGTCCGGAACCAATACACGCAGTCAGTCAGGAAAGCTAAGGCCAGCTTCTTCAGGCAGAAGTTTGCATCCTGTAGCTCCAACTCCAAAAAGTTCTGGGACACTGTGAAGTCCATGGAGAACAAGAGCACCTCCTCCCAGCTGCCCACTGCACTGAGGCTAGGTAACACGGTCACCACTGATAAATCCATGATTATCGAAAACTTCAATAAGCATTTCTCAACGGCTGGCCATGCCTTCCGCCTGGCTACTTCAACCTCGGCCAACAGCTCCGCCCCCCCCCCGCAGCTCCTCGCCCAAGCCTCTCCAGGTTCTCCTTTAACCACATAGCAGATGTTCTGAAAGAGCTGCAAAACCTGGACCCGTACAAATCAGCTGGGCTTGACAATCTGGACCCTCTATTTCTGAAACTATCTGCCACCATTGTCGCAACCCCTATTACCAGCCTGTTCAACCTCTCTTTCATATCGTCTGAGATCCCCAAGGATTGGAAAGCTGCCGCAGTCATCCCCATCTTCAAAGGGGGAGACACCCTGGACCCAAACTGTTACAGACCTATATCCATCCTGCCCTGCCTATCTAAGGTCTTCGAAAGCCAAGTCAACAAACAGGTCACTGACCATCTCGAATCCCACCGTACCTTCTCCGCTGTGCAATCTGGTTTCCGAACCGGTCATGGGTGCACCTCAGCCACACTCAAGGTACTCAACGATATCATAACCGCCATCGATAAAAGACAGTACTGTGCAGCCGTCTTCATCGACCTTGCCAAGGCTTTCGACTCTGTCAATCACCATATTCTTATCGGCAGACTCAGGAGCCTCGGTTTTTCGGATGACTGCCTTGCCTGGTTCACCAATTACTTTGCAGACAGAGTTCAGTGTGTCAAATCGGAGGGCATGCTGTCTGGTCCTCTGGCAGTCTCTATGGGGGTGCCACAGGGTTCAATTCTCGGGCCGACTCTTTTCTCTGTGTATATCAATGATGTCGCTCTTGCTGCGGGCGATTCCCTGATCCACCTCTACGCAGACGACACCAATCTATATACTTTCGGCCCGTCTTTGGACACTGTGCTATCTAACCTCCAAACAAGCTTCAATGCCATACAACACTCCTTCCGTGGCCTCCAACTGCTCTTAAACGCTAGTAAAACCAAATGCATGCTTTTCAACCGGTCGCTGCCTGCACCCGCATGCCCGACTAGCATCACCACCCTGGATGGTTCCGATCTAGAATATGTGGACGTCTATAAGTACCTAGGTGTCTGGCTAGACTGCAAAATCTCCTTCCAGACTCATATCAAACATCTCCAATCGAAAATCAAATCAAGAGTCGGCTTTCTATTCCGCAACAAAGCCTCCTTCACTCACGCCGCCAAGCTTACCCTAGTAAAACTGACTATCCTACCGATCCTCGACTTCGGCGATGTCATCTACAAAATGGCTTCCAACACTCTACTCAGCAAACTGGATGCAGTCTATCACAGTGCCATCCGTTTTGTCACTAAAGCACCTTATACCACCCACCACTCCGACTTGTATGCTCTAGTCGGCTGGCCCTCGCTACATATTCGTCGCCAGACCCACTGGCTCCAGGTCATCTACAAGTCCATGCTAGGTAAAGCTCCGCCTTATCTCAGCTCACTGGTCACGATGGCAACACCCATCCGTAGCACGCGCTCCAGCAGGTGTATCTCACTGATCATCCCTAAAGCCAACACCTCATTTGGCCGCCTTTCGTTCCAGTACTCTGCTGCCTGTGACTGGAACGAGTTGCAAAAATCGCTGAAGTTGGAGACTTTTATCTCCCTCACCAACTTCAAACATCAGCTATCTGAGCAGCTAACCGATCGCTGCAGCTGTACATAGTCTATTGGTAAATAGCCCACCCTTTTTCACCTACCTCATCCCCATACTGTTTTTATTTATTTACTTTTCTGCCTCTTTTGCACACCAATATCTCTACCTGTACATGACCATCTGATCATTCATCACTCCAGTGTTAATCTGCAAAATTGTAATTATTTGCCTAACTCCTCATGCCTTTTGCACACATTGTATATAGACTCCCCCTTTGTTTTCTACTGTGTTATTGACTTGTTAATTGTTTACTCCATGTGTAACTCTTTGTTGTCTGCTCACACTGCTATGCTTTATCTTGGCCAGGTCCCAGTTGCAAATGAGAACTTGTTCTCAACTAGCCTACCTGGTTAAATAAAGGTGTTCTCAACTAGCCTACCTGGTTAAATAAAGGTGTTCTCAACTAGCCTACCTGGTTAAATAAAGGTGTTCTCAACTAGCCTACCTGGTTAAATAAAGGTGTTCTCAACTAGCCTACCTGGTTAAATAAAGGTGTTCTCAACTAGCCTACCTGGTTAAATAAAGGTGTTCTCAACTAGCCTACCTGGTTAAATAAAGGTGTTCTCAACTAGCCTACCTGGTTAAATAAGGTGTTCTCAACTAGCCTACCTGGTTAAATAAAGGTGTTCTCAACTAGCCTACCTGGTTAAATAAAGGTGTTCTCAACTAGCCTACCTGGTTAAATAAAGGTGTTCTCAACTAGCCTACCTGGTTAAATAAAGGTGTTCTCAACTAGCCTACCTGGTTAATAAAGGTGTTCTCAACTAGCCTACCTGGTTAATAAAGGTGTTCTCAACTAGCCTACCTGGTTAAATAAAGGTGTTCTCAACTAGCCTACCTGGTTAAATAAAGGTGTTCTCAACTAGCCTACCTGGTTAAATAAAGGTGTTCTCAACTAGCCTACCTGGTTAAATAAAGGTGTTCTCAACTAGCCTACCTGGTTAAATAAAGGTGTTCTCAACTAGCCTACCTGGTTAAATAAAGGTGTTCTCAACTAGCCTACCTGGTTAAATAAAGGTGTTCTCAACTAGCCTACCTGGTTAAATAAAGGTGTTCTCAACTAGCCTACCTGGTTAAATAAAGGTGTTCTCAACTAGCCTACCTGGTTAAATAAAGGTGTTCTCAACTAGCCTACCTGGTTAAATAAAGGTGTTCTCAACTAGCCTACCTGGTTAAATAAAGGTGTTCTCAACTAGCCTACCTGGTTAAATAAAGGTGTTCTCAACTAGCCTACCTGGTTAAATAAAGGTGTTCTCAACTAGCCTACCTGGTTAAATAAAGGTGTTCTCAACTAGCCTACCTGGTTAAATAAAGGTGTTCTCAACTAGCCTACCTGGTTAAATAAAGGTGTTCTCAACTAGCCTACTGGTTAAATAAAGGTGTTCTCAATAGCCTACCTGGTTAAATAAAGGTGTTCTCAACTAGCCTACCTGGTTAAATAAAGGTGTTCTCAACTAGCCTACCTGGTTAAATAAAGGTGTTCTCAACTAGCCTACCTGGTTAAATAAAGGTGTTCTCAACTAGCCTACCTGGTTAAATAAAGGTGTTCTCAACTAGCCTACCTGGTTAAATAAAGGTGTTCTCAACTAGCCTACCTGGTTAAATAAGGTGTTCTCAACTAGCCTACCTGGTTAAATAAAGGTGTTCTCAACTAGCCTACCTGGTTAAATAAAGGTGTTCTCAACTAGCCTACCTGGTTAAATAAAGGTGTTCTCAACTAGGCCTACCTGGTTAATAAAGGTGTTCTCAACTAGCCTACCTGGTTAAATAAAGGTGTTCTCAACTAGCCTACCTGGTTAAATAAAGGTGTTCTCAACTAGCCTACCTGGTTAAATAAAGGTGTTCTCAACTAGCCTACCTGGTTAAATAAAGGTGTTCTCAACTAGCCTACCTGGTTAAATAAAGGTGTTCTCAACTAGCCTACCTGGTTAAATAAAGGTGTTCTCAACTAGCCTACCTGGTTAAATAAAGGTGTTCTCAAACTAGCCTACCTGGTTAAATAAAGGTGTTCTCAACTAGCCTACCTGGTTAAATAAGGTGTTCTCAACTAGCCTACCTGGTTAAATAAAGGTGTTCTCAACTAGCCTACCTGGTTAAATAAAGGTGTTCTCAACTAGCCTACCTGGTTAAATAAAGGTGTTCTCAACTAGCCTACCTGGTTAAATAAAGGTGTTCTCAACTAGCCTACCTGGTTAAATAAAGGTGTTCTCAACTAGCCTACCTGGTTAAATAAAGGTGTTCTCAACTAGCCTACCTGGTTAAATAAAGGTGTTCTCAACTAGCCTACCTGGTTAAATAAAGGTGTTCTCAACTAGCCTACCTGGTTAAATAAAGGTGTTCTCAACTAGCCTACCTGGTTAAATAAAGGTGTTCTCAACTAGCCTACCTGGTTAAATAAAGGTGTTCTCAACTAGCCTACCTGGTTAAATAAAGGTGTTCTCAACTAGCCTACCTGGTTAAATAAAGGTGTTCTCAACTAGCCTACCTGGTTAAATAAAGGTGTTCTCAACTAGCCTACCTGGTTAAATAAAGGTGTTCTCAACTAGCCTACCTGGTTAAATAAAGGTGTTCTCAACTAGCCTACCTGGTTAAATAAAGGTGTTCTCAACTAGCCTACCTGGTTAAATAAAGGTGTTCTCAACTAGCCTACCTGGTTAAATAAAGGTGTTCTCAACTAGCCTACCTGGTTAAATAAAGGTGTTCTCAACTAGCCTACCTGGTTAAATAAAGGTGTTCTCAACTAGCCTACCTGGTTAAATAAAGGTGTTCTCAACTAGCCTACCTGGTTAAATAAAGGTGTTCTCAACTAGCCTACCTGGTTAAATAAAGGTGTTCTCAACTAGCCTACCTGGTTAAATAAAGGTGTTCTCAACTAGCCTACCTGGTTAAATAAAGGTGTTCTCAACTAGCCTACCTGGTTAAATAAGGTGTTCTCAACTAGCCTACCTGGTTAAATAAAGGTGAAATAAAAAAAATAAAAAAAATACTTTTATCCAATGTAAAAAAATATTTAAAAAAACAGAAATACACTGCCGATTTTGCAGGTTTTCCTACTTACAAAGTATGTAGAGGTCTGTCATTTTTATCATAGGTACACTTCAACTGTGAGAGACAGAATCTAAAACAAAAATCCAGAAAATCACATTGTATGATTTTTAAGTAAATCATTTGCATTTTATTGCGTGACATAAGTATTTGTTATTATTAATATTATTATTATTAATAAAATGGCATGTTATTGAATTTACTTACTCAATGTCTTATTGAACACATCTAATGATATTATCTAAATCTAACATATAGTATATTCTCTTTGGGTCTTATTAATTAAATCAGAAAGAAAGAGAGAAAATGAACCAACCTGAATAGACGGTGTTCTCTTCTTGTCTGAAGGTGAAGGTGTGACATTAGGTTGACAAGCTGAAGCAGGAGAGCAGACATTAACACACCTTCACTCAGTCTGTCAGTGAGTTTGTTCTGCATCACACACACTACAGTACCTCCGTCCCTCTCTTGCTCAATCACTCACTCACTCCCCCCATACCTCCCACCCGCCCTCCCTTTCTCCCTCACCCATAACCACAACCTCAGCCACACCCACCAAGACACCTGTGTTGCTCCCATCTATAAACCATGGCTGCCCTTCACCTCACTTAATGGACCAAACCTGACATGCAAATGTTTTCCACTGGTTATGACAACAGTATGTGATGTTAAGTATGGTTTAAGAGAATATGCCGTGCTGTGTAGAATGTGTTCTGGATGGATGGATAGGGGCCTGATTATTCCCAAACTAGGTCAAAGTTCAGGAAAAACGAATGGCCTAAGTTACACAATATGGTGGTCAGTGGAGAATTATTCGATGTAAATTTTATGACACCGTTTTAGCTGGAACTACCCTTAGATTTGAAGGATTAATATATTGAAATAAGATTATTTTATTGCCTACGCTATAAAATAGGTGTGGTGGAATCTTGATCTGTCTCTGTCCGTCTTTCTGTTGGTGACACGCGATATCTCAGACACCACTGTCCCGATTTTGATGAAACTTGGATGAATTATGCGTCTTTTTGGAATGATGGTGGTGCTATAAGAACAGATTTCAAATCCAAACTTTGAAAAGTCATGCCTCTCACCCCGTTTGACCAAAAGTAATGAGATGAGGTACGTAGGTCCCTCCCCTCACAAGGAAGTAATTTGCCTCAGTGATACATAAGGTACGCAATCATGAAGTTTCTGCTATTTTGAATTCTGTGAAAAACACTTCAAACACTACTCTTCTGTCACCAAAATACTGATCTGCACAAAACCAACTATGGACAAATGTTTCTCATCACAATATTTTCCAGAACAGCACCTAAAACAACATGGCTGCTATTGACCAATAAACATTCACATGGGCGTGGTCTGGAAAGTAAGTGCATAAAAATCAGTCAAGCTTTATAACACAATTTGTTAGACATTTTGTGAACACTTGTAACGGCGTTCTTCGTTTGTTGAAAGAGAGGACCGAAATGCAGCGAGGTGGTTACTCATGTTCTTTAATGAATGAATGACGATACATGAAATAACTATTAAATACGAAAACAACAAACGGAACGTGAAACCTAATACAGCCTATCTGGTGAACACTACACAAAGACAGGAACAATCACCCACGAAATGCAAAGCGAAACCCAGGCTACCTAAATACGGTTCCCAATCCGAGACAACGAGAATCTCCTGACTCAGATTGAGAACCGCCTCAGGCAGCCAAACCTAACTAGACACACCCCGAATCATTAGCAATCCCAAATCCTATAAAACCCCAATACGAAACACAACACATAAACCCATGTCACACCCTGGCCTGACCAAAATATATAACGAAAACACAAAACACTATGACCAAGGCGTGACAGAACCCCCCCCCCCCCTAAGGTGCGGACTCCCGGACGCACCTCAAAACCATAGGGAGGGTCCGGGTGGGCGTCTGTCCATGGTGGCGGCTCCGGCTCGGGACGTGGACCCCACTCCATAAATGTCATAGTTCCTCCCCTTTGCGTCCTGGGATAATCCACCCTCGCCGCCGACCATGGCCTAATAGTCCTCACCCAGAACCCCACTGAACAGAGGAGCAGCTTGTGACTGAGGGGCAGCTTGGGACTGAGGGGCAGCTCGGGACTGAGGGGCAGCCCAGAACTGAGGGGAAGCCCAGTACTGAGAGGAAGCCCAGTACTGAGAGGAAGCCCAGTACTGAGATGAAGCTCAGGTAGGTAGTAGGCTCCGGTAGATCCTGGCTGGCTGGCGGATCTGGAAGATTCAGGTTGACTAGCAGATCTGGAAGATTCTGGTTGACTAGCAGATCTGGAAAATTCTGGTTGACGAGCAGATCTGGAAGATTCTGGTTGACTAGCAGATCTGGAAGATTCTGGTTGACTGGCAGATCTGGAAGAGACTGGCTGACTGGCAGATCTGGAAGAGTCTGGCTGACTGGGAGATCTGGAAGAGTCTGGCTGACTGGCAGATCTGGAAGAGTCTGGCTGACTGGCAGATCTGGAAGAGTCTGGCTGACTGGCAGATCTGGAAGAGTCTGGCTGACTGGCAGATCTGGAAGAGTCTGGCTGACTGGCGGATCTGGAAGAGTCTGGCTGACTGGCGGATCTGGAAGAGTCTGGCTGACTGGCAGATCCTGGCCGACTGGCACTACTGGCAGATCCTGGCCGACTGGCACTTCTGGCGGATCCTGGCTGACTGGCACTTCTGGCGGATCCTGGCAGACTGGTGGATCCTGGCAGACTGGTGGATCTAACTGATCCTGACAGACTGGCGACGCTGGGCAGACTGGCGACGCTGGGCAGACTGGCGACGCTGGGCAGACTGGCGACGCTGGGCAGACTGGCGGTGCTGGGCAGACTGGCGAAGCTGGGCAGACTGGCAATGCTGGGCAGACTGGCGACGCTGGGCAGATTGGGGGCACTGGCGGCGCTGGGCAGACTGGCGGCACTGGCGGCGCTGGGCAGACTGGCGGCACTGGCTGCTCCATATAGGCTGACAGCTCTGGCGGCTTCTTACAGACTGACAGCTCTGGCGGCTCCGTGCTGACTGGCAGCTCCTTGCAGACTGGCAGCTCCTTACAGACTGACAGCTCCTTGCAGACTGACATCTCTGGCTGCTAATGCAGGCTGGCAGCTCTGGCTGCTCCATGCAGGCTGGCAGCTCTGGCTTCTCCATGCAGGCTGGCAGCTCCAGCTGCTCCCTGCAGGCTGGCAACTCCAGCAGCGCAGGAGAGGAGAAAAGCGCTGGCTGCGCTGAACAGGCGAGAGACTCCGGCAGTGCAGGAGAGGTGAAAGGCTCCGACAGCGCTGAACAGGTGGGAGACTCCGACAGCGCAGGAGAGGCGAGGCGCACTGTAGGCCTGATGCGTGGTGCTGGAACTGGTTGTACTGGATCGAGGACACGCACAGGAAGCCTGGTGCGGGGAGCTGCTACCGGAGGACTGGAGTGTGGAGGTGGCACAGGATGGGCTAGACCGTGAAGGCGTACTGGAGATCTTGAGAGCAGTGTTGGCACAGGACGTGCACGGCTAGGGATGTGCACAGGAGGCCTGGTGCGTGAGGCTGGCACCAACTTCACCAGCCGACTAACACGCACCTCAGGACGAGTATGGAGCGCTAACCCAGGTGCCATCAAATCCCCAACACGTTCCGTCAGGCAAATCCCATGCAAAAAGCACCAACACAGCAACTCCCTCATTTCTCTCTCCTCCAATTTCCCCATTAACTCCTTCACAGTCTCTGTTTCGCTCACCTCCAACACCGGCTCTGGTTCTGGTCTCCTCCTTGGCTCCTCACGATAAACAGGGAGAGTTGGCTCAGGTCTATCTCCTGACTCAGCCACTCTCCCTCTGAGCCCCCCCAATACATTTTTGGGGCTGCTTTTCGGTTTTCGCTCTGCGCCGCTGTGTCTTTCTTTTCGACTCCATTCGTCTATAGCCCTCTTCGCACTGTTCCAGCGAATCCCAGGGGGGCTCAGGCACTCTCTCTGGGTCGGCCGCCCACCTGTCTATTTCTTCCCACGTCGTATACTCAAAGCCTCTGCTGTCCATAACTTCCACCCTTCGCTGCTGCCTGTTAACACGCTGCTCGGTCCGAGGGTGGTGGGTGATTCTGTAACGGCGTTCTTCGTTTGTTGAAAGAGAGGACCGAAATGCAGCATGGTGGTTACTCATGTTCTTTAATGAATGAATGACGATACATGAAATAACTATTAAATACGAAAACAACAAACGGAACGTGAAACCTAATACAGCCTATCTGGTGAACACTACACAAAGACAGGAACAATCACCCACGAAATACAAAGCGAAACCCAGGCTACCTAAATACGGTTCCCAATCCGAGACAACGAGAATCACCTGACTCAGATTGAGAACCGCCTCAGGCAGCCAAACCTAACTAGACACACCCCTAATCATTAGCAATCCCAAATCCTATAAAACCCCAATACGAAACACAACACATAAACCCATGTCACACCCTGGCCTGACCAAAGTATATAACGAAAACACAAAACACAATGACCAAGGCGTGACAACACTGTCAAGACTCAACATATGCTAGAACATTCATACTGACCACACGGTGGCAATATAACTGGCACATGATTATATTTCTTGATCTGTTTGTCTAGGAGTGCTGAAATTTGGCACACATGGTCAGGGATATGAGTCTAGCTAACCCAAACTATATCTCAGACACCACTAGACCGATTTTGATTAAACTTGGGTGAATGATGCGTCTTACCACAGAGATCTGTCATTTACACAACTAAATGGATTGGCCCAAGAGGGTTTGCTACATAATTTATGGGGGACTACATGTTTACTGTTGCCTATTTTGATCATGGGTAGTGTAGACCCAGCAGTCATGAGAGACATAACTTCATTACCAAGCTGTCACCAAGCTCTCTGTCTCACAACACTGATTGTAGAGGTTGTGTGGAGGACACTGTCCTTTTTCTGAAGCTTATAACTTTCTTACTTCTATTTTCATGGTGGAGGCTTAAACATTGATATTGTCCCCCATGATGAATTCAGGTGGGACTATGGCTCTGTCTCTGTCCGTTCGTACGTTAGTCACACTGCAATATCTCAGACACCACTGGCCAGATATTTATAAAACATGGGTGAATGATGCATCTTGTATTAACAATAAAGTATTTACAAAATTACACTGAGAGGCTCAAGAGGGGCGCTATAGTAATCAATTGAAATTACAAACTTTGCTTAAACATATCTCCTGTCCCATTTGTGCTACAATTTCTGTCACTAATTGCCCCTCGTGGGCCACAACATGTTTATTGTTACCTTGTTTGATATTATTATTCTTGTTATTTTTTATTATAAATATACAGACATATCCTTTAAGTATCACCTTTAAAGAAGACAGACATACAGGGAGTTACTTACAGTTGAAGTCAGAAGTTTACAAACACTTAGGGTGGAGTCATTAAAACTCGTTTTTCAACCACTCACATTTCTTGTTAACAAACTATAGTTTTGGCAATTAGGATATCTGTCGGTTAGGACATCTACTTTGTGCATGACACAAGACATTTTTCCAACAATCGTTTACAGATGGATTATTTCTCTTATAATTCACTGTAAGTTTACATACACTAAGTTGACTGTGCCATTAAACAGCTTGGAGAATTCCAGAAAATTATGTCATGGCTTTAGAAGCTTCTGATAGGCTAATTGACATAATTTGAGTCAATTGGAAGTCTACCTGTAGATGTATTTCAAGGCCTACCTTCAAACTCAGTGTCTCTTTGCTTGACATCATGGGAAAACCAAAGGAAATCAGCCGAGACCTCCAAAAAAAAATGGTAGACCTCCACAAGTCTAGTTCATCCTTGGGAGCAATTTCCAAATGCCTCAAGGTACCACGTTCATCTGTACAAACAATAGTATGCAAGTATAAACACCATGGGAGCATGCAGCCATCATACCGCTCAGGAAGGAGACTCGTTCTGTCTCCTAGAGATGAACGTACTTTGGTGTGAAAAGTGCAAAACAATCCCAGACCAACAACAAAGGACCTTGTGAAGATGCTGGAGGAAACATGTACAAAATGATCTATATCCACTGTTAAATGAGTCCGATATCGACACAACCTGAAAGGAAGAAGCCACTGCTCCAAAACCGCCATAAAAAAAAGCCAGACTACGGTTTGCAACTGCACATGGCAACAACGATCATACTTTTTGGAGAAATGTCCTCTGGTCTGATGAAACAAAAATTTAAATATTTGGCCATAATGACCATCGTTATGTTTGGAGAAAAAGGGGGAGGCTTGCAAGCCGAAGAACATCATCCCAAACGTGAAGCACGGGGGTGGCAGCATCATGTTGTGGGGATGTTTTGCTGCAGGAGGGACTGGTGCTCTTCACAAAATAGATGGTTTCATGAGGGTGGAAAATTACGTGGATATATATGAAGCAACATCTCAAGACATCAGTCAGGTTAAAACTTGGTCGGAAATGGGTCTTCCAAATGGACAATGATCCCAAGCATACTTCCAAAGTTGTGGCAAAATGGCTTAAGGACAACAAAGTCAAGGTATTGGAGTGGCCATCACAAAGCCCTGACCTCAATCCCATAGAAAATGTATGGGCAGAACTGAAAAGGCGTGTGTGCTCACCCAACTTCTTGTGGGAAGCTTGTGGAAGGCTACCCAAAACATTTGACCCAAGTTAAACAATTTTAATGCAATTCTACCAAATGAGTGTGTGTAAACTTCTGACCCACTGGGAATGTAATGAAAGAAACTAAAGCTGAAATAAATCATTCTCAATACTATTATTCTGACATTTCACATTCTTAAAATATGGTGGTGATCCTAACTGAGATAAGACAGGAAATCTTTACTAGGGTTAAATGTCAGGAATTGTGAAAAACTGAGTTGAAATGTATTTGGCTAAGGTGTATGTAAACTTCCAACATCAGCTGTACAAGTGGTACCGGTACCGAGTCAATGTGCAGGGGTACGGGTTAGTCACAGTAATTAAGGTAATATGTACATGTAGATAGGGGTAAAGTGGCTATGCATAGATAATAAACAAATACAAATTTGAATAAATACAAATAAGGGGTTCAATGTAAATAATACAGGTAGCCATTTGATTGATAGTTGAGCAGTCTTATGGCTTGGGGGTAGAAGCTGTTCAGTGTCCTGTTGGTTTAAGACTTGTTGCATCGGTACCACATGCCGTGCGTTAGCAGAGAGAACATTCTATGACTTGGGTGGCTGGTGTCTGTCAATTTTTTGGGCTTTCCTATGACACGGGTTGGTATAGAGGTCCTGGATGGCAAGGAGCTCGACAAAGACCTAGGGAGATTTACCTTGCGAAGAGGGCACACATTGGTAGATGGGTAGATACAAAATAATCAGATGTTGAATATCCCTTTGAGCAAAATTAATTACACTTTGGATGGTCTATCAATACACCCAATCACTACAAATATACAGGCGTCCTTCCTAAATTAGTTGCCAGATAGGAACGAAACTGCTCAGCGATTTCACAATGCGGTCATTTATGCTTTTCAAACAGTTACAGACTTTAATGGTTGTGATATGAGATAACTGAGGCTGGCTCACCAACAGTGTAGTTACTCCACAATACTAACCTAAATGATAGAGTGAAAAGGAGGAAGCCTGTACAGATTAAAATATTCCAAAACATTCATCCTGTTTGCAAAAGGTACTTTAGCATTACTGCAAATAATTTGGCAAAGAAATTTAATAATTGCTTTGTTTGGGGCACATCTAACACAAATCATCACTGAGTACCACTCTTCATATTTTTTCAAGCATGGTAGTGGCTGCATCACATTATGGGATGCTTGTCATTGCTAAGGACTAGAGAGTTTTTTAGGATGAAAATAAATGTAATACAGCTAGAAGCATAGGCAAAATCTTTGAGGAAAACCTCATTCAGTCAATTTTCTAACAGACACTGGGAGACAGATTTTATCTTTCAGGAGGACAATAACATTAAACACAAGGCCAAATCTACACTGGAGTTGCATACCAAGATGCCATTGAATGTTCCTAGCTACAGTTTTAAATTGTCTTAAAAATCTATGATGCCATCGATAAAAATGCAATTGTGCCACCATGGAGCGCTCTGTTCACAAAGTTGACATCAGCAAACCGCTCGCCCACACAAGGCCATACACCTGGTCTGCAGTTGTAAGGCTGGTTGGACGTACTGCCCAATTCTATAAAAACAACGTTGTATGGCGTATGGTAGAGAAATTAACTTTCAATTCTCTGGCAACAGCTCAGTTGACATACCTGCAGTCAGCATACCAATTGCACAGTCCTTCAAAACTTGAGACATCTGTGGCATTGTGTTCTGTGACAAAACTGCACATTTTTGAGTGGCCTTTTATTGTCCCCAGCACAAGGTGCACTTGTGTAATAATCATAATGTTTAATCTACTTATTGATATGCCACACCTATCAGGGGGATGGATTATCTTGAAAGTTGAGAAATGCTCACTAACACAAACACATTTGTGCACAGTTAAAAGACAGGAATGAATCAGTCATTCAGTGGTTCCATCACAAATGGCACCATACTTCCTATTTAGTGCACTACTTTTGACCAGGGCTCCCTCGCTCCCTCCGTAGCTTCCGCCCTCCATCCCTCCCTCCCTCCCTCACCCGGAAGAACACCCTCAGCCACCCCCACCAAAACACATCTTGCTCCCATCTGTAAAATGATGCTGCCCATGACCTCACTAGATGGACGACACCTGACATGCAAATTTTTCCTCTGGTTATGACAAGTGATGTTTAGTATGGTTGAAGAGAATATGCCGTGCTGTGTAGAATGTGTTGTGGATGGATATGGCCTAGTTACACAATATGGTGATCAATGCAGACGTTTTCCATTTTATAAAGCCATTGTAGCTGGAACTGCCCATTGATTTTAAGGGTAAATGTATTGAAATAAGATTATTTTATTAGTTATTATAATTATTGTTGTTATTTATAAAATATATATATATATATATACAGACGTACTTAATTTTTCCTCTTTAAAGAAGACAGACAGATGGGGGAGCTCCTTAATGAGTGTGTATTAAATCACATGACAAGAACATCTACATTGTAACTTTCAATGACAACAATGAACAACCATCATTTCAAGAGAAAACACATAAATGTTTGGTGCTAGTCTGTTTCTGTATGAGACAGCGGAATTGTCTTTCTCTCTGCCAATAAAATATCACACACAAGTTGAAACAGAATCACACCAGGTCTATTTACAAACAAGTACATCAAGGCCAGGGTTGAATGCAAACCCATGCTACATCAAGAATGATGTTTAAAGGTCAATTACAATTGAGCCGACTTGTGCAGAGTTAACCTTGAATGACGTTTCCGCGAAACAGGTACCGTTGCCTTTAACAGCTGCATTGTCTACAAGCGTGATCGAATTGAAACCCGGCCTATATATCAACATGTCAATGCTACAGTGCCTTGCGAAAGTATTCGGCCCCCTTGAACTTTGCGACCTTTTGCCACATTTCAGGCTTCAAACATAATGATATAAAACTGTGGGACACAATCATGAAGTGGAACGACATTTATTGGATATTTCAAACTTTTTTAACAAATCGAAAACTGAAAAATTGGGCGTGCAAAATTATTCAGCCCCTTTACTTTCAGTGCAGCAAACTCTCTCCAGAAGTTCAGTGAGGATCTCTGAATGATCCAATGTTGACCTAAATGACTAATGATGATAAATACAATCCACCTGTGTGTAATCAAGTCTCCGTATAAATGCACCTGCACTGTGATAGTCTCAGAGGTCCGTTAAAAGTGTAGAGAGCATCATGAAGAACAAGGAACACACCAGGCAGGTCCGAGATACTGTTGTGAAGAAGTTTAAAGCCGGATTTGGATACAAAAAGATTTCCCAAGCTTTAAACATCCCAAGGAGCACTGTGCAAGCGATAATATTGAAATGGAAGGAGTATCAGACCACTGCAAATCTACCAAGACCTGGCCGTCCCTCTAAACTTTCAGCTCATACAAGGAGAAGACTGATCAGAGATGCAGCCAAGAGGCCCATGATCACTCTGGATGAACTGCAGAGATCTACAGCTGAGGTGGGAGACTCTGTCCATAGGACAACAATCAGTCGTATATTGCACAAATCTGGCCTTTATGGAAGAGTTTTTGATTTGTTAAAAAAGTTTGAAATATCCAATAAATGTCGTTCCACTTCATGATTGTGTCCCACTTGTTGTTGATTCTTCACAAAAAAATACAGTTTTATATCTTTATGTTTGAAGCCTGAAATGTGGCAAAAGGTCGCAAAGTTCAAGGGGGCCGAATACTTTCGCAAGGCACTGTACATGTGGACGATTTAGGAAGTTATTGCGCTGGGTTTACACTCTACGGTATGTGGGTACATAAACAGCAGACCCAATATTATCAAACAAAATCTACAGGGGGGAAATCAAACCGTCACTTTCTATGATTACATTGGAAATAGATTCAGCATTATTATTTGGAAAACAAAATTGGTAATAAAGAATGTAAGATGTATTGTATATTTTGACTTTTCGTCTTAGAGACCTCTGTTACAGGGCAGCTTCCCAACCCTGTAGAGGTAGAGGAGGGGCTGCACAAACCCAGTGATTAAAACGATGCAGAAACTAATGGACATTCCTGTAAAAAAGTCCATGTAGGGAATGTATTTATAACTCAGTGCCATCACTGCCAGTGGGAGTTGAGACACAGTAGCATACACCAGGATTATCAAAATGATCTTAAAGGCCTTCATCTTAATGCTGTTTGTCCCCTCCCTGTCTCCATCCCCTGGCCCTGGACGTTTCAGAGCCCAAACAACTGAGAGGAAGCAGAATGACATCAGCGAAAAATAGATCAGTGACTGGCCAAGAGCAGAGTAAAATGACACTGGTGTAGAATTCGTAAACAAAGAGAGACAGCAGGAACAAAGAACCATCAGCCAGACAACACTACAACACCCCACCCTGTATCTCAGGGGTTTGTACTTCAGGAAGACCACAGGATGGACCACCGCCAGGTAGCGCTCCACACAGATACAGCACTGGAACAGAGGACGACCAGAGAAAATGAACCCAAAAGAAAATGCTGCAACTTTGTGGACAACATCAGACTGGACATGTTTGTCTGACTGGAGTTCAGCTATGTGGACGGCATTAAAGACGCAGAGGAGAATCTCAGACAGGGTCAGGTTGAGAGTGAAGAACTCTGAGGCCATCGTCCCTCCTGCTCCAGTCAGTATCAGCCACAGGATGTAGACATTGGTTGGGAGTCCCAGGATTATATTGACTGCATATGAAGCAGTTGAGGACCACAATGGAAATAAGTCCCAGACTTTATTGTGTGTTATCCTCAATGATTTTATTCATGTGCATGTATGGCTTTTAAGTTTATTTGTGCTTTTTTAAAAATGGTCTAATTAATAAACTGAACTAAAAGAGGTAGAGAGAGATAAAGGGACAAAGGGAGAAAGGGAGGGAGATAAAGAGAGATGGAGGGGGAGAAGGAGAAGAGAAGGGAGGGAGATAAAGAGAGATGGAGGGGGAGAAGGAGAAGAGAAGGGAGGTGGAGAGGAGGAATGTTATACAAGCAACATGATCATGCAAAGTATTTATCTCGCTGTAATTGCAGACTTAACTCATCTTATATATGCACATGTAATCATTCTGTAACCCGTGCAATAGGATCTGAGATATTACTCTGCTGAAGCCTTGGTTTTACCCTGGTTGAAAAATACATGTAAAGCGCTGAGTTCTATCAACTAGGTGTGCAGCCTAGTTAGAATCACAATGAAGCACACAAAGAAACCTGAGGAAGCTAAATTAAGATCATTTGTTACAATTATTCGTAGATAAAATATGCACTACAAATGATCACTTTGTAAACATGAAATTTCAGAATGTGTCCATATATTTTTTAAATGCCAATATTCAGATTAAAATATATTGTTTTTGCCATCTTGTGTTTTTGTTCAAAAGCTACATCGATCTATATCAATTGAGATTTCAATTCAAATGAAAAAACTATTTAACTCACCTGTAGCTTATTGATGCTGTGTCTCTGTCCTGACGTGTGGTATATTGTGTCTCTCTGCTGAAACAGATGACCTTATACTAAATATACAAATCTCTACCCTGCCCTGCCTTGTCGCAACTGAGTGTCCTGTCATCTCAACCTGGTGATGCAAACCACTGTGCATCCAAAATGGCACCCTATTCCTTATAAAGTGCCCTGAGGCCTATGGGCCCTGAACAAAATTTGTGTTCTATACTATATAGTGCATAGGGTGCCATTTTAGACGTTGAGCACAGTACAGATGAGCGGTGCCATATTGTAGGCAAATAAGTTCAAATGTTTTGTTAAGCTTGCATTAATTTGCCCCTCCCTCATTTACCCCTGTCACAAGGGTAGTTATGGCTGATTCAAGATGAAATGGTCAACCCTGTTACTTTAATTGTACACTTTTATAGTCCTTTCTCTTAATTTAACCTCTGAAATTGGAAAACTTTTTTTTTTTACTTGAACATGTGATCATTATGACAGAATATTAAAATGAGGTTAAATATTTATTTCCAAAAAATTACACTTCACAAAGGGCAATCTATTCATGGAATGACTCAGTCACCTCTTCCTCAGAGACCCCTGATACAGGGCAGTGTCCCAGCCCTGTGCACAAACCGACAGATTACAATGATTCATTAAAGGTGACTACCTCATGAATCTGGATGAGAGATTTCCAAGAGTGTGCAAAGCTGTCATCATCAAGGCAAAGGGTGGCTACTTTGAGGTATGTAAAATCCAAAATACATTTTGATTTGTTTAACACTTTTTTGGCTACATGATTCCAAATGTGTTATTTCAGAGTTGTGATGTCTTCACGAATATTCGATAATGTATAAAATAGTACAAAATAAAGAAAAACCCTTGAATGAGTAGGTGTTTCGAAACAACTGTATTTTGTAACTATTTCATTTAACCTTAATTTAAGCAGGAAGTCATTCCGAGCCCACAATATCTTTTGCAGATTTTCCCTGCATGAACAGATCAATAAACAACAATTACATTATGCATTTCTATAGGTATATACACATCAATTAAACAACTCACCATTGGAATCAGGTGGTAGACCTACTGGACTACATAAAGCCTATTATCTGGCCTCTATTATCTCTTAGAGACCTCTGATACAGGACAGTTTCCCAGACCTGTGGACCAATGTTTAACGAAAACACTCCAATGTTCAAATAACCTTTTAGAGGTAGAGTTACCTCATATGGAAGATAATTAATCACCATAGACAACATGATAATACAAATGATCTTAAACGCCCTCATCTTCATGTTATTTGTCCCCTCCCTCTCCCCTTCCCCCGGCCCGAGACATTTCAGAGCCCTGAGAACTGAGAGACAGCAGAATAGCTTCAACAAAAACAACATCAAACTCAACCCAGTAAACATACATTTTTAAAGTTATTTTACTCCCAAACATAAAGAACAGACAGGACCCAAGCACCATCAGCCAGACAACACCACAACATCCCACCCTTTATCTCAGAGGTTTGTACTTCAGGTAGACAACAGGGTGGACCACTGCCAGGTAGCGCTCCACACAGATACACCACGTGAACAAGGGACAGCCTGTCATTGGAAAACCATAAGAAAATACCATGATGTACGTGATAACTGTTGTGGGGTGGTGTAGCCAGACAAAATACAAGATGGAAGACAGGCAGAAGAGGATCTCAGACACGGCCAGGTTGAGAACGTAGAATTCTGAAGCCATCGTCCCTCCAGCTCTGGTCAGTATCAGCCACAGGATGTAGATATTGGTGGGGAGACCCAGGATAAAGTTGATTGCATAGGAAGCAGTGCTGATTGATTGGTCTTGGGACAAATAGGCAGCAAATGGATATCTAGGCAGGGAAGAGTTTGTAGCTGAGGATGAAGTATTCATCTCTTCACTTGGTATAGTTCTGATGTGTAATGGAAGCTGAGAATTTACATTTAAATAGCCTTTTAAAGTGTTTAATCAATAAATATTTACAATATAATTCCTATGAGATATTCATATCAATCATGCATAAATTATACCATGCAGACATTTTTTCAGCTTTGAAATATCTCAGAATTCCAGAACATGTACTGAAAACAATGTGGAAAACCTCAGAAGTGGAATTAATACTTTTTCTTCGGCAACAATACAGATTTTTAAGAGAAAAAATAACATCTGTTACATACGTGTAACACGTCTGTTACAATAACTTAATGCTGGTTCATATACAACAGACACAGCATAACACAGGCAATACCTATGGAATTGGAGGTGGTACTTCCTCACCTTATCCAATGAGACTTAGTTTTTTCCCCATTCAAAAATTTTTCCAAGTCAGGTATATTGGGCCCAGCTTGTACACCTGTGAGTCACAAACAGGTGCAGCAGGTCATTACACCTATGCAAAAGATTGTGTTTGTCAGGACCTAATGGCCATACACAGTCTATGATTGATTGAGGAGGTTTTGTAAGTGACTGCATCTAGGCACAGGAGACTTCCTAACCATGTTAGATATAGTTTAGGAAGTGTATATTCAATCAGGCAGATCCAAAATTAAGGATTAAGCATATGGATTGAAATGATTTACATTTAGGGCTAATGTTAGTGGTTAAGGTTAGGCGTAATGGGATGGGTGTAGCATAATGGATTAGCTTTAGGGCTAAGGTTAGGTTTGGGTTTCGGGCTAAGGTTAGGTTTGGGTTTACGGTTAGAGTAAAGGTTAAGGTTAGGATTAGAGGGATTGGTGTAATGTGTAAGGGGTTAAACTTAGAGCAAAGGTTGTGGTTAGGTTTGGGTTTAAGGTTAGCTTAAGGGTTAAGTTTAGGCAATATAGGGTTAATGTAACCCCCATTCGGAACCACACAAAATCTGCCAGTCGTATACAGTATATTAACTACCTATAATTTAGTTCTCTCTTCATTCCATATACTGTTAATAAGCTATGTACAGTACACATGGGTACAAGTCCTGTTGATGTGGATCTTGGGCGCTTAACCTGTTTGGGACAGTGCAATATTCTGGCCATTAAGCCCTTTATTTAACCCCAGAGTCATATGAACTCATGAATACAATTTTTCTGTCTCTGCTTCCAGTAGGAAGGAAATGACATGTCGTTTGAGCATTAGCCATTCCGTTAGACCTCCATTCATTGCACTAATGCTAGTTAGCATTGTTTCACAAAACTTCCTCTAACTTCCTTCATACTGGATGCGGAGACATACAAATGGTATCCATCAATCAATTAAGGAACCTAGGAAGAAACCTAGAGAGGAGACAGGTTCTGAGGGGTGGTCAGTCCTCTTCTGGATGTGACGGGTAGAGATTATAACAGTACATGGCTAAGATGTTCAAATGTTCATAGATGACCTGCAGAGTCAAATAATAATAATCACAGTGGTTGTAGAGGGTGCAACATGTCAGCACCTTAGAAGTAAATGTCAGTTGGCTTTTCATAGACGATCATTCCGAGTTAGAGACAGCAGGTGCTATAGAGAGAGAGAGTCGAATACAGGAGGACCGGGACAAGGTAGCACGTCCAGGGAACAGGTCAGGTTTCCATAGCCGCAGGCTGAACAGTTGAAACTGGACCAGTAGCATGACCAGGTGGACTGGGGACAGCAAGTATTCATCAGGCTAGGTAGTCCTGAGGCATGGTCCTAGGTCTCAGGTCCTCCAACGAGAGAGAGAAAATTAGAGGGAGCATACTTAAATTCACACAGAACACCGGAAAAGAAAGCAGAAATACTCCAGATATAACAGATTGACCCTGGCCCCCGACGCATAAAATATTGCAGCATAAATACTGGAGGTTGAGACAGGAGGGGTCGCGAGACACTGTGACCCCATCTGACGATACCCCCGGGCAGGGCCAACCAGGCAGGATATAAACCCACCCACTTTGCCAAAGCACAACCCCCACTAGATGGAAATCTTCAATCCACCAACTTACTACCCTGAGACAAGGCCGAGTATAGCTCACGAAGATCTCCCCCACAGCACGAACCCGAGGGCGGCGCCAACCTGGACAGGGAGATCACGTCAGTGACTCAGCCCACTCAAGTGACTTACCCCTCCAAGGGACGGCATGGAAGATCACCAGTAAGTCAGTGACTCCTGTAATACGGTTAGAGGGAGAGAATCCCAGTGGAGAGAGTGGAACCCGCCAGACAGAGACAGCAAGGGCAGTTTGTCACTCCCGTGCCTTTTCGTTGACCTACACACCCCTGGGCCACACCGCACTCAATCATAGCACCTACTGGAAGAGATACGTCTTCAATAAAGGCACCACAACAAACCTGCCAAGAGAGGGTCGCCCACCAAAACTCACGTACCTGGCAATGAGGGCATTAATCAGAAAGGCAAAAAAGAGACCAAAAATAACCCTGAAGGAGCTGCAAAGCTCCACAGTGGAGATTGAAGTATCTGTCCACAGAACCTCTTCGAGCTGTATACTCCACAGAGCTGGGCTTTACGGATGAGTGGCCAGAAAAAATAAGCAAACACATTTGGTGTTCTCCAAAAGGCATGTGGCAGACTCCCCAAACATATGGAATAAGGTACTCTGCTGATGTGTACCTTATTCCATATGCTGATGAGACTAAAATTTTGTTTTTTTTTGCCATCAAGGAAAACGCCTTGTTTGGCACAAACCCAACAGCTCTCATAACCCTGAGAACACCATCCGCACAGTGAAGCATGGTGGTGGCAGCATCATGCTGTGGGGATGTTTTTCATCATCAGGGACTGGGAAACTGGTCAGAATTGAAGGAATGATGGATGGCGCTAAATACAGGGAAATTCTTGAAGGAAACCTGTTGACTTTGTGGGGGTGAATAGTTATGCATGTTCAAGTTTTCAGTTTTTTTGTCTTATTACTTGTTTGTTTCACAATAAAAAAAAAACATTTTGCATCTTCAAAGTGGCAGGCATGCTCTGTAAATCAAATTATACAAACCCCCCAAATATTAATTTTAATTACAGGTTGTAAGGCAACAAAATAGGAAAAATGCCAAGGGGGTGAATACTTTCGCAAGACCCTCCCTCTCTCCTTCCTCCGGCCCGGGATGTTTCAGAGCCCTGAAAACAGAGGCACCTGTCACGACTTCCACCGAAGGTGGCTCCTCTCCCTGTTCGGGCGGTGCTCGGCGGTCGTCGTCGCCGGCATACTAGAAGGTGACTCCTCTCCCTGTTCGGGCGGTGCTAGGCGGTCGTCGTCGCCGGCATACTAGAAGGTGACTCCTCTCCCTGTTCGGGCGGTGCTCGGCGGTCGTCGTTGCCGGCCTACTAGCTGCCACCGATCCATTTTTCCTTTTAGTTTGTGTCTGTCTGTATTGTTTACACCTGTGTCCTATTAGTTGATTTCGGTTTATTTACCTCCGCTGCCTGTTAGTCTGTGCAGGATTGTTTTCTGTGGTTACGTTTGTAGGGGTGTGTGTCTGCACCACAGGCTTTATTTTCTTACGGCAGTTGTGCCGTTTGGTATTGAGTTTAGGAGTAGAGGTTTCTCCTCCGTGTGTAGCGCTTTCTTCCCTGTGTGTGTGGCAACCTCGTTTGGGCGTGTTTCAGTCCCATGTTGTAGTTGAGTTGGGACTGCTCAATAAACATTGTTGCCACTGGGATTTCCTTGCTCTCCTGCTCCAGCACCAGAATAACATACATTCAAATAAGACCATAATTTCTCCCAAAATCGCATAATATATAACATTTAGGCTCTTTGCCAGCATAAAAGTAAGGCAGAACCCGATCACCAACCAGACTAACCCAGAACATGCCACCTTGTATCTGAGGAGTTTGTACTTCAGGAAGACAACAGGATGGACCACCGCCAGGTAGTGTTTAAAAAATATACAGCACTGGAACAGGGTCGTACCAAAGATGAGAAAACCAATACAGAATGTTACTAAAGCTGGGAGAGAGGGAATATATCCGATCACTATCAGCCACAGGGCTTACATTTTGATGGGGAGACTGAGGATGAGGTTGACTGAATAGAACGCAGTGCAGATAGAAGATGCATGCTCTGCATAGCTAGAAAGGACAGAGGAAAAGTAGGAAGCGTCCAGCTTTTTGCAGTTTGGAAGTAACAGCTTTGACGTCCAACTATGTATATATACATGAGCGAGAGAGAGAGATTATTATATCATGTGTGACGGACCAGCTCAATTCGTCCTTATGTAAAAATTATGTAAAAATTTGAAATTGTGTTTATTACACTTGATAAAAGTAAAGACTCAGAGCTACAAAATGGTATATAACACAATACAGTTGAGGAACAATGGGAAAGTAATTTTGCATTGAAAGTTGATAAACTCACTTTTGATGAAATGGCCTTTTAATGTTTTGGTACATACTGGAGAGCCCTTCTTTGTCTACACCCATTCAGCATTGTTCACACCCTCTAAAGCTTTAGCCCCATCCATCTATTTAAAGGTTGATCTGAATGTACTAACAGCAGACATCTATGTGAGAGAGAACAGCTCACTGAACATTACTCGCACTAGCGTCTACCTCGCCGCAGGAGGGGCAGAAGGAGCGGCCTACTGGTCAGACTTAGAGGGCAAGCACACCATCCACCGCTTCCGAGCACATTACTCAAAAATATCCAATCTCTAGATAACAAGGTGGACGAAATTAGGGCACGAGTTTCCTTACAGACATCAGAGATTGTAACATCCTCTTTTTCACAGAAACATGGCTCACTCAGGATATGTTGTCAGAGTCGGTACATCCACCCAGTTTCTTCACGCATCACGCCGATAGAAACAAACATCTCTCTGGTAAGAAGGAGGGCAGTGTTGTATGCCTTATTATTAACAACTCATGATGTAATCATAACAACATACAGGAACTCAAGTTATTTTGTTCACCTGACCTAGAATTCCTTACAATCAAATGCAGACCACATTATCTACCAAGAGAATTCTCTTCGATTATAGTCACAGCCTTGTATATCCCCACCCAAGCAGATACCTTGACGGCCCTGAAAGAACTTCCCTGGACTCTATGTAAACTGGAAACGATATATCCTGAGCATGCATTTATTGTAGCTTGGGATTTGTTTTTTAATGAATCTGAAAACAAAGCTCACCTAAATGTTTACAGCCTATAGAGCTGGTAGCATTCTGGATTATTGCTACTCTAACTTCCTCGATGCATACAAAGCCCTCCCTCGCCCTTCGGCAAATCTGACCATGACTCCATTTTGTTGCTCCCAGCCCATGCTCAAGTCTATCCAACGCTGTTCCGACCAATCAGATTCCATGCTTCAAGATTACTTTCCTTATGTGGTCTGGGAAATGTTCCAGGTAGCCTCAGACAACAACATTGATATATATGCTGACTCGGTGAGCGAGTTTGTTAGCAAGTGCATCGGTGATGTTGTACCCACTGCGACTATTAAAACCTTCCCTAACCAGAAATCTTGGATTGATGGCATCATTCGCGCAAAACTGAAAGTGTGAACCACCACTTTTAATCATGGCAAGGCAACTGGAAACATGACTGAACAGTGTAGCTATTCCCTCCACAAGGCAATCAAACAAGCAAAGCGTCAGTATAGAGACAAAGTAGAGCCGCAATTCAACAGCTCGCTTTGAGAACAATACAGTTCCACTGACACAGCCCGCTATCAAAGCCTGTGGGCCCTCCTGTCATCATGAAGTGCTTAGAGAGATACGGATCATATCACCGCCACCCACACCTGATACCCTAGACCCACTTCAATTTGCTTACCGCCCAATAGGTCCACAGACACTGCAATCACCATAACACTGCACACTGCCCTATCCCATCTGCAAGAGAGGCAAGAGGAATACCTATGTAAGAATGCTGTTCATTGACTACAGCTCAGCATTTAACACCATTGTACCCTCCAAACTCGTCATTAAGCTTGAGATCCTGGGTCTCGACCCCGCCCTGTGCAACTAGGTCCTGGACTTTCTGAAAGGGCCGCAAACAGGTGGTGAGTGTAGGAAACAACATCCTTACCCCGCTGTTCCTCAACACTGGGCGTCCACAAGGGTGCGTTCTCAGCCCTCTCCTGTACTCCCTGTTCACCCATGACTGCGTGGCCATGTGCGCCTCCAACTAAATCATCAAGATTGCAGACACTACAGTGGTAGGCTTGATTACCAACAATGACGAGACGGCCTACAGGGAGGAGGTGAGGGCCCTCGGAGCGTGGTGTCAGGAAAATAACCTCTCACTCAATGTCAATAACACAAAGGAGATGATCGTGGACTTCAGGAAACAGCAGAGGGAGCATCCCCCCATCCATATCGACAGGACAGTAGTGGAGAAGGTGGAAAGTTTTAAGTTCCTCGGCATAGACATCACTGACAAACTGGAAAGGTTCACCCACACAGACAGTGCAGTGAAGAAGGTGCAACAGCGCCTCTTCAACCTCAGGAGGCTGAAGAAATTTGGCTTGTCACCTAAAACCCTCACAAACTTTTACAGATGCACAATCAAGAGCATCCTGTCGGGCTGTATCAACACCTGGTACGGCAACTGCTCCACCCACAACCGCAAGGCTCTCCAGAGGGTGGTGCGGTCTGCAAATACCTGCCCTCCAGGACACCTACAGCACCTGATGTCATGGGGAGGCCAAAAAGATCATCAAAGACAAGAACCACCTGAGCCACTCCCTGTTCACCCCGCTATCATCCAGAAGGCGAGATCAGTACAGGTGCATCAAAACTGGAACCGAGATACTGAAAAACAGACTGTTTTAAACAGCCATCACTAACATTGAGTGGCTGATGCCAACTTACTGACTCAAATCTCTGGCCACTTTAACAATTAGTAATTGGATGTAGTAAATGTATCACTAGTCACTTTAAATAATGCCACTTTATATAATGTTTACATACCCTACATTACTCATCTCATATGATTATACTGTATTCCATCTAGTGCATCTTGCTTATGCTGCACAGCTATCACTCATTCATATTAAATGTATATATTCTTATTCATCCCTTTACATTTGTGTGAATAAGGTAGTCGTTATGAAATTGTTAGATTACTTGCTAGATATTACTGCACTGTCGGAACTAGAAGCACAAGCATTTCGCTACACTCGCATTAACATCTGCTAAACATGTGTATGTGACTAATACAATTAGATATTTATTTTTTTGGTTAGGCTGTTATGTTATCCAGGAGACTGCAATTGTGCTGTCAGATTGTCCGTTTGTAAGTTCAGAGAGTTTTGCGTTCAGAGCGGACCCTGGTCGTTGAGTTTACTGATGTTTACTGACACCGGACATTCAATGGTTGTTGAGCATTCATAAATACATCAGTTATTCTGTACTCTCTGACACACTCAGGAGAGAGTGCTCTGAAATTGGAGTAGATGGCCAGACTGAATTTACGAACGCAGTGTAACTTTAGACCGTCCCCTCGCCCATACCCGGGCGCGAACCAGGCACACATCGCTCCACAAAAGCCACGGCCCTTGCAGAGCAAGGGGAACCACTACTTCAAGGTCTCAGAGCAAGTGACGTCACCGATTGAAATGCAATTTACCGCGCACCACCGCTAATTTGCTAGCCATTTCACATCCGTTACACTCACCCCCCTTTTGACCTCCTCTTCCGCAGCAACCAGTGATCCGGGTCAACAGCATCACTGTAACAGTATAACTTTAGACCGTCCCCGGGTGTGAACCAGGGACCCTCTGCACACATTAACAAGAGTCACCCACGAAGCATCGTTACCCATCGCTCCACAAAAGCCGCGGCCCTTGCAGAGCAAGGGGAACCACTACTTCAAGGTCTCAGAGCAAGTGACGTCACCGATTGAAACGCTATTTAGAGCGCACCACCGCTAACTAGCTAGCCGTTTCACATCCGTTACACATAGTGGAGTTTTTGGTTAAGACATGTATCTAGCTAGCTAGGTAATTCACAACTCATGATGTTAGTACCCTGAATTAATCTGCAGGTAGCTAGCCAACCAGATTCAATGTTCGCAAGCTAACATTAGGCTATAGCTAGCTAAGCAAATGGCTCTGCGATATGAATAAAAAGGTTGTACATGTAATGTTAGCTAGTGAGCCAGCCAGTTAACGTTAACTTGCTAGCTAGGTAAACAATGAACCATAATCACAACTCATGACATTTTTATCCTGCATGAATCTGCAGGCAGCTAACCAATCAGGTTCAAGGTTAGCTAGCTAACATTAGGTTATAGTAGACAAGCAAATAACATTAGCTCTGAGATATGAATAATAAGGTCATACACGTAACGTTAGCTAGCGAGCCAGCCAGCTAACGTTAGCTAGCTAGCTAAGTAAACTATGAACAATAGTCAAACTCATGATGTTACTACCTGATGAATCTGAAAGTAGTATAACCAAACAGGTACAATGTTAGCTAGCTAAAATTGTTATAGCAAGCCAAGCAAATGGCTCTCTGTCAAATTAGAA
>NW_022264260.1:20000-32215 GCF_002021735.2 Oncorhynchus kisutch | reverse complement strand
CCTTCTCTCCCTCCCTTCCCTCCCTCCACTACTCCTCTCTCTCCCTCCCACACTCACTACTCCTTCTCTCCCTCCCTACACCTTCTCTCCCTCCCTCCCTCCCTCCGTCCCTCCCTCACTACCCCTTCTCTCCCTCTCTCCCTCCCTCCCTCACTACCCTTCTCTCCCTCTCTCCCTCACTACTCCTTTTCTCCCTTCTCTCTCTGTCTCTGTCTCTGTCTCTGTCTCTGTCTCTGTCTCTGTCTCTCTCTGTCTCTGTCTCTGTCTCTGTCTCTGTCTCTGTCTCTGTCTCTGTCTCTGTCTCTGTCTCTCTCTGTCTCTCTCTCCCTCCCTACTCATTCTGCTCAGTCAGTCTAGATATATTTTCATTTTCATTCTGTTTATTCCTGATAAGATTCACGCTGTGAGGGATCAAGCTGAAAATGTATTGTTTGACAATGAGTGTGAATTTCTATTAGCTGGGCTGCTAAAGTAAATGTCAGAGTAGCTTCAGATGGAATAGGAGAAGAAACCCACAGAGAGGGGAACGAGGCAGTAACATCACAATAGCATCACAACATCACAATAACATCACAGTGAGACTGAACTGAATCCCTCTAAACGTGTTTAATTAGGATGCTCGAACGAACATCTGATTCATTTAGATAGTGAAAGTGGTGCTGGGGTACCAAACGAACGTCTGATTCATTTAGATTGTGAAAGTGGTGCTGGGGAACCAAACGAACATCTGATTCATTTAGATAGTGAAAGTGGTGCTGGGGTACCAAACGAACGTCTGATTCATTTAGATTGTGAAAGTGGTGCTGGGGAACCAAACGAACATCTGATTCATTTAGATAGTGAAAGTGGTGCTGGGGAGAAAACAAACATCTGATTCATTTAGATAGTGAAAGTGGTGCTGGGGAACCAAACGAGTTGAACTGTAAATGATTCATCGTTGGTTAATCGTTCATCATTAACTTCAATCGTCAACTGGAACATAAAACATTAAATATCAGTAGATAACCATTCAGTCTGTGTCCCAAATGACACCCTAAATCCCTATATAGCTCTCTACTTTAGACAACAGGCCCCTGGACCCAGGGCTCTACTTTAGACAACAGGCCCCTGGACCCAGGGCTCTACTTTAGACAACAGGCCCCTGGACCCAGGGCTCTACTTTAGACAACAGGCCCCTGGACCCAGGGCTCTACTTTAGACAACAGGCCCCTGGACCCAGGGCTCTACTTTAGACAACAGGCCCCTGGACCCAGGGCTCTACTTCAGACAACAGGCCCCTGGACCCAGGGCTCTACTTTAGACAACAGGCCCCTGGACCCAGGGCTCTACTTTAGACAACAGGCCCCTGGAACCAGGGCTCTACTTTAGACAACAGGCCCCTGGACCCAGGGCTCTACTTTAGACAACAGGCCCCTGGACCCAGGGCTCTACTTTAGACAACAGGCCCCTGGACCCAGGGCTCTACTTTAGACAACAGGCCCCTGGACCCAGGGCTCTACTTTAGACAACAGGCCCCTGGACCCAGGGCTCTACTTTAGACAACAGGCCCCTGGACCCAGGGCTCTACTTTTAGACAACAGGCCCCTGGACCCAGGGCTCTACTTTAGACAACAGGCCCCTGGACCCAGGGCTCTACTTTAGACAACAGGCCCCTGGACCCAGGGCTCTACTTTAGACAACAGGCCCCTGGACCCAGGGCTCTACTTTAGACAACAGGCCCCTGGACCCAGGGCTCTACTTTAGACAACAGGCCCCTGGACCCAGGGCTCTACTTTAGACAACAGGCTCCTGGACCCAGGGCTCTACTTTAGACAACAGGCCCCTGGACCCAGGGCTCTACTTTAGACAACAGGCCCCTGGACCCAGGGCTCTACTTTAGACAACAGGCCCCTGGACCCAGGGCTCTACTTTAGACAACAGGCCCCTGGACCCAGGGCTCTACTTCAGACAACAGGCCCCTGGACCCAGGGCTCTACTTTAGACAACAGGCCCCTGGACCCAGGGCTCTACTTTAGACAACAGGCCCTGGACCCAGGTGGGAAACAGTAGAATATAAAGGGAACAGAAGCCACTTGGGTCGCAGCCTGTTGGTCTGATGTGCTGAACCACTGTTACGCTGACACTAGACACAATGGGAGAACCACATCCTGTGGGCCTGCTGTGCTGACACTAGACACAATGGGAGAACCACATCCTGTGGGCCTGATGTGCTGACACTAGACACAATGGGAGAACCACATCCTGTTGGTCTGCTGTGCTGACACTAGACACAATGGGAGAACCACATCCTGTTGGCCTGCTGTGCTGACACTAGACACAATGGGAGAACAACATCCTGCTGTGCTGACACTAGACACAATGGGAGAACCACATCCTGTGGGCCTGCTGTGCTGACACTAGACACAATGGGAGAACCACATCCTGTGGGCCTGATGTGCTGACACTAGACACAATGGGAGAACCACATCCTGTTGGTCTGCTGTGCTGACACTAGACACAATGGGAGAACCACATCCTGTTGGCCTGCTGTGCTGACACTAGACACAATGGGAGAACAACATCCTGCTGTGCTGACACTAGACACAATGGGAGAACCACATCCTGCTGTGCTGACACTAGACACAATGGGAGAACCACATCCTGTTGGCCTGCTGTGCTGACACTAGACACAATGGGAGAACCACATCCTGTTGGCCTGCTGTGCTGACACTAGACACAATGGGAGAACCACATCCTGTTGGCCTGCTGTGCTGACACTAGACACAATGGGAGAACCACATCCTGTTGGCCTGCTGTGCTGACACTAGACACAATGGGAGAACCACATCCTGTTGGTCTGCTGTGCTGACACTAGACACAATGGGAGAACCACATCCTGTGGGCCTGCTGTAATGACACTAGACACAATGGGAGAACCACATCCTGCTGTGCTGACACTAGACACAATGGGAGAACCACATCCTGCTGTGCTGACACTAGACACAATGGGAGAACCACATCCTGCTGTGCTGACACTAGACACAATGGGAGAACCACATCCTGCTGTGCTGACACTAGACACAATGGGAGAACCACATCCTGTGGGCCTGATGTGCTGACACTAGACACAATGGGAGAACCACATCCTGTTGGCCTGCTATAGTGACACAGTCACTGGACACAATGGGAGAACCACATCCTGTTGGCCTGCTATGCTGACACAGTCACTAGAAACAATGGGAGAACCACATCCTGTTGAACTGTTACTCTGACACAGTCACTAGACACAATGGGAGAACCACATCCTGTTGGCCTGTTACTCTGGCACAGTCACTAGACACAATGGGAGAACCACATCCTGTTGGCCTGTTACTCTGACACAGTCACTAGACATAATGGGAGAACCACATCCTGTTGGCCTGCTGTGCTGACACAGTCACTAGACACAATGGGAGAACCACATCCTGCTACGCTGACACAGTCACTAGACACAATGGGAGAACCACATCCTGTTGGCCTGCTATGCTGACACTGTCAATAGGCCGGATTAACCCGGAAGCTTATGAGAAATCCACCCTACGCCCTCCGACGAACCATCAAACAGGCAAAGCGTCCATACAGGACTAAGATGGAATCGAACCGCCTCTGACCCTCGTCGGACGTGGCAGGGCTTGTAAACCATTACAGAGGGAAGCAGAGCCGAGAGACGTTCACAAGGCCGCAGGGCCAGAGGGAAGCAGAGCCGAGAGACATTCACAAGGCCGCAGGGCCAGAGGGAAGCAGAGCCGAGAGACAAGGCCGCAGGGCCAGAGGGAAGCAGAGCCGAGAGACAAGGCCGCAGGGCCAGAGGGAAGCAGAGCCGAGAGACATTCACAAGGCCGCAGGGCCAGAGGGAAGCAGAGCCGAGAGACAAGGCCGCAGGGCCAGAGGGAAGCAGAGCCGAGAGACATTCACAAGGCCGCAAGGCCAGAGGGAAGCAGAGCCGAGAGACGTTCACAAGGCCGCAGGGCCAGAGGGAAGCAGAGCCGAGAGACATTTACAAGGCCGCAGGGCCAGAGGGAAGCAGAGCCGAGAGACGTTCACAAGGCCGCAGGGCCAGACGGAAGCAGAGCCAAGAGACGTTCACAAGGCCGCAGGGCCAGAGGGAAGCAGAGCCGAGAGACGTTCACAAGGCCGCAGGGCCAGAGGGAAGCAGAGCCGAGAGACGTTCACAAGGCCGCAGGGCCAGAGGGAAGCAGAGCCGAGAGACGTTCACAAGGCCGCAGGGCCAGAGGGAAGCAGAGCCGAGAGACGTTCACAAGGCCGCAGGGCCAGAGGGAAGCAGAGCCGAGAGACGTTCACAAGGCCGCAGGGCCAGACGGAAGCAGAGCCGAGAGACATTCACAAGGCCGCAGGGCCAGACGGAAGCAGAGCCGAGAGACATTCACAAGGCCGCAGGGCCAGAGGGAAGCAGAGCCGAGAGACAAGGCCGCAGGGCCAGAGGGAAACAGAGCCGAGAGACATTCACAAGGCCGCAGGGCCAGAGGGAAGCAGAGCCGAGAGACGTTCACAAGGCCGCAGGGCCAGAGGGAAGCAGAGCCGAGAGACGTTCACAAGGCCGCAGGGCCAGAGGGAAGCAGAGCCGAGAGACGTTCACAAGGCCGCAGGGCCAGACGGAAGCAGAGCCAAGAGACGTTCACAAGGCCGCAGGGCCAGACTGGAAGCAGAGCCGAGAGAACAAGGCCGCAGGGCCAGAGGAAGCAGAGCCGAGAGAACATTCAAATAGGCCGCAGGGCCAGAGGGAAGCAGAGCCGAGAGAGAGACATTCACAAGGCCGAGGGCCAGAGGGAAGCAGAGCCGAGAGACGTTCACAAGGCCGCAGGGCCAGAGGGAAGCAGAGCCGAGAGACGTTTACAAGGCCGCAGGGCCAGAGGGAAGCAGAGCCGAGAGACGTTCACAAGGCCGCAGGGCCAGACGGAAGCAGAGCCGAGAGACGTTCACAAGGCCGCAGGGCCAGAGGGAAAGCAGAGCCGAGAGACGTTCACAAGGCCGCAGGGCCAGAGGGAAGCAGAGCCGAGAGACGTTCACAAGGCCGAAGGGCCAGAGGGAAGCAGAGCCCGAGAGACGCTCACAAGGCCGCAGGGCCAGAGGGTAGCAGAGCTGAGAGACGTTCACAAGGCCGCAGGGCCAGAGGGAAGCAGAGCCGAGAGACGTTCCCAAGGCCGCAGGGCCAGAGGGAAGCAGAGCCGAGAGACGTTCACAAGGCCGCAGGGCCAGAGGGAAGCAGAGCCGAGAGACGTTTCACAGGCCGCAGGGCCAGAGGGAAGCAGAGCCGAGAGACGTTTCACAGGCCGCAGGCCAGACGGAAGCAGAGCCGAGAGACGTCACAAGGCCGCAGGGCCAGACGGAAGCAGAGCCGAGAGACATTCACAAAGGCCGCAGGGCCAGAGGGAAGCAGAGCCGAGAGACGTTCACAAGGCCGCAGGGCCAGAGGGAAGAAGAGCCGAGGAGGACGTTCACAGGCCGCAGGGCCAGAGGGAAGGCAGAGCCGAGAGACGTCCACAAGGCCCCGCAGGGCCAGAGGGAAGAGCCAGAGCCGAGAGACGTTCACAAGCGCCGCAGGGCCAGAGGGAAGCAGAGCCGAGAGACGTTCACATAGGCCGTCAGGGCCAGAGGGAAGCAGAGCCGAGAGACGTTCACAAGGCCTGCAGGGCCAGACGGAAGCAGAGCCGGAGACGTTCACAAGGCCGCAGGGCCAGACGGAAGCAGAGCCGAGAGACATTCACAAAAAGGGGCCGCAGGGCCAGAGGAAGACAGAGCCGAGGAGAGACGTTACAAGGCCGCCGGGCCAGGGGAAGGGGGAAGGCAGGAAGCCGAGCCGAGAGACGTTTCACAAGGCCGCAGGGCCCAGACGGAAGGCAGAGCCGAAGAGACGTTCACCAAGGCCGCACAGGGCCCCGAGGGAAGCCGAGCCGAGATACGTTCACAACGGCCGCAGGGCCAGAGGGAAGCAGAGCCGAGAGACGTTCACAAGGCCGCAGGGCCAGAGGGAAGCAGAGCCGAGAGACATTCACAAGGGCCGCAGGGCCAGACGGATTACCAGGACGTGTACTCAGAGCGCTGACCAACTGCCAAGTGTCTTTATTGAAATTTCCAACCCCTCTCTGTCCGAGTCTGTAATACCAACATGCTTGAAGCAGTACCCTAACACCCTGTATATAGTCTCCACATTGACTCTGTACCGTAACACCCTGTATATAGCCTCCACATTGACTCTGTACCGTAACACCCTGTATATAGTCTCCACATTGACTCTGTACCGTAACACCCTGTATATAGTCTCCACATTGACTCTGTACCCCCTGTATATAGCCTCCACATTGACTCTGTACCGTAACACCCTGTATATAGTCTCCACATTGACTCTGTATCCCCTGTATATAGCCTCCACATTGACTCTGTACCGTAACACCCTGTATATACCCTCCACATTGACTCTGTACCCCCTGTATATAGCCTCCACATTGACTCTGTACCGTAACACCCTGTATATAGCCTCCACATTGACTCTGTACCGTAACACCCTGTTGTGTCTGAATCCTGGCTCAGGAAGGCCACCAAAAATTCAGAGATTTCCATACCCAACTATAACATCTTCCGTCAAGATAGAACTGCCAAAGGGGGAGGAGTTGCAGTTTACTGCAGAGAGAGCCTGCAAAGTAATGTCATACTTTCCAGGTCCATACCCAAACAGTTCGAACTACTAATTTTGAAAATTACTCTCTCCAGAAATAAGTCTCTCACGGTTGCCGCCTGCTACCGACCCCCCTCAGCTCCCACCTGTGCCTGGACACCATTTGTGAATTGATCGCCCCCCATCTAGCTTCAGAGTTTGTTCTGTTAGGTGACCTAAACTGGGATATGCTTAACACCCCGCCAGTCCTACAATCTAAGCTAGATGCCCTCAATCTCACACAAATCATCAAGGAACCCACCAGGTACAACCATAACTCTGTAAACAAGGGCACCCTCATAGACGTCATCCTGACCAACTGGCCCTCCAAATACACCTCCGCTGTCTTCAACCAGGATCTCAGCGATCACTGCCTCATTGCCTGTATCCGCTACGGAGCCGCAGTCAAACGACCACCCCTCATCACTGTTAAACGCTCCCTAAAACACTTCTGTGAGCAGGCCTTTCTAATCGACCTGGCCCGGGTATCCTGGAAGGACATTGACCTCATCCCGTCAGTTGAGGATGCCTGGTCATTCTTTAAAAGTAACTTCCTCACCATTTTAGATAAGCATGCTCCGTTCAAAAAATGCAGAACTAAGAACAGATACAGCCCTTGGTTCACCCCAGACCTGACTGCCCTCGACCAGCACAAAAACATCCTGTGGCGGACTGCAATAGCATCGAATAGTCCCCGTGATATGCAACTGTTCAGGGAAGTCCGGAACCAATACACGCAGTCAGTCAGGAAAGCTAAGGCCAGCTTCTTCAGGCAGAAGTTTGCATCCTGTAGCTCCAACTCCAAAAAGTTCTGGGACACCGTGAAGTCCATGGAGAACAAGAGCACCTCCTCCCAGCTGCCCACTGCACTGAGGCTAGGTAACACGGTCACCACTGATAAATCCATGATTATCGAAAACTTCAATAAGCATTTCTCAACGGCTGGCCATGCCTTCCGCCTGGCTACTTCAACCTCGGCCAACAGCTCCGCCCCCCCCCGCAGCTCCTCGCCCAAGCCTCTCCAGGTTCTCCTTTAACCAAATCCAGATAGCAGATGTTCTGAAAGAGCTGCAAAACCTGGAACCGTACAAATCAGCTGGGCTTGACAATCTGGACCCTCTATTTCTGAAACTATCTGCCACCATTGTCGCAACCCCTATTACCAGCCTGTTCAACCTCTCTTTCATATCGTCTGAGATCCCCAAGGATTGGAAAGCTGCCGCAGTCATCCCCCTCTTCAAAGGGGGAGACACCCTGGACCCAAACTGTTACAGACCTATATCCATCCTGCCCTGCCTATGTAAGGTCTTCGAAAGCCAAGTCAACAAACAGGTCACTGACCATCTCGAATCCCACCGTACCTTCTCCGCTGTGCAATCTGGTTTCCGAGCCGGTCATGGGTGCACCTCAGCCACACTCAAGGTACTCAACGATATCATAACCGCCATCGATAAAAGACAGTACTGTGCAGCCGTCTTCATCGACCTTGCCAAGGCTTTCGACTCTGTCAATCACCATATTCTTATCGGCAGACTCAGGAGCCTCGGTTCTTCGGATGACTGCCTTGCCTGGTTCACCAATTACTTTGCAGACAGAGTTCAGTGCGTCAAATCGGAGGGCATGCTGTCTGGTCCTCTGGCAGTCTCTATGGGGGTGCCACAGGGTTCAATTCTCGGGCCGACTCTTTTCTCTGTGTATATCAATGATGTTGCTCTTGCTGCGGGCGATTCCCTGATCCACCTCTACGCAGACGACACCATTCTATATACTTTCGGCCCGTCATTGGACACTGTGCTATCTAACCTCCAAACAAGCTTCAATGCCATACAGCACTCCTTCCGTGGCCTCCAACTGCTCTTAAACGCTAGTAAAACCAAATGCATGCTTTTCAACCGGTCGCTGCCTGCACCCGCATGCCCGACTAGCATCACCACCCTGGATGGTTCCGACCTAGAATATGTGGACGTCTATAAGTACCTAGGTGTCTGGCTAGACTGCAAACTCTCCTTCCAGACTCATATCAAACATCTCCAATCGAAAATCAAATCAAGAGTCGGCTTTCTATTCCGCAACAAAGCCTCCTTCACTCACGCCGCCAAGCTTACCCTAGTAAAACTGACTATCCTACCGATCCTCGACTTCGGCGATGTCATCTACAAAATGGCTTCCAACACTCTACTCAGCAAACTGGATGCAGTTTATCACAGTGCCATCCGTTTTGTCACTAAAGCACCTTATACCACCCACCACTGCGACTTGTATGCTCTAGTCGGCTGGCCCTCGCTACATATTCGTCGCCAGACCCACTGGCTCCAGGTCATCTACAAGTCCATGCTGGATAAAGCTCCGCCTTATCTCAGCTCACTGGTCACGATGGCAACACCCTTCCGTAGCACGCGCTCCAGCAGGTGTATCTCACTGATCATCCCTAAAGCCAACACCTCATTTGGCCGCCTTTCGTTCCAGTACTCTGCTGCCTGTGACTGGAACGAATTGCAAAAATCGCTGAAGTTGGAGACTTTTATCTCCCTCACCAACTTCAAACATCAGCTATCTGAGCAGCTAACCGATCGCTGCAGCTGTACATAGTCTATTGGTAAATAGCCCACCCTTCTTCACCTACCTCATCCCCATACTGTTTTTATTTATTTACTTTTCTGCTCTTTTGCACATCAATATCTCTACCTGTACATGACCATCTGATCATTCATCACTCCAGTGTTAATCTGCAAAATTGTAATTATTTGCCTACCTCCTCATGCCTTTTGCACACATTGTATATAGACTCCCCCTTTGTTTTCTACTGTGTTATTGACTTGTTAATTGTTTACTCCATGTGTAACTCTTTGTTGTCTGCTCACACTGCTATGCTTTATCTTGGCCAGGTCGCAGTTGCAAATGAGAACTTGTTCTCAACTAGCCTACCTGGTTAAATAAAGGTGTTCTCAACTAGCCTACCTGGTTAAATAAAGGTGTTCTCAACTAGCCTACCTGGTTAAATAAAGGTGTTCTCAACTAGCCTACCTGGTTAAATAAAGGTGTTCTCAACTAGCCTACCTGGTTAAATAAAGGTTAAATAATAAATTAAAAAATTTATAAAAAATAGCCTCCACATTGACTCTGTACCCCCTGTATATAGCCTCCACATTGACTCTGTACTGGTACCCCCTGTATATAGCCTCCACATTGACTCTGTACTGGTACCCCCTGTATATAGCCTCCACATTGACTCTGTACCCCCTGTATATAGCCTCCACATTGACTCTGTACCGTAACACCCTGTATATAGCCTCCACATTGACTCTGTACTGGTACCCCCTGTATATAGCCTCCACATTGACTCTGTACTGGTACCCCCTGTATATAGCCTCCACATTGACTCTGTACCCCCTGTATATAGCCTCCACATTGACTCTGTACCGTAACACCCTGTATATAGCCTCCACATTGACTCTGTACCGGTACCCCCTGTATATAGCCTCCACATTGACTCTGTACCAGTACCCCCTGTATATAGCCTCCACATTGACTCTGTACTGGTACCCCCTGTATATAGCCTCCACATTGACTCTGTACCGGTACCCCCTGTATATAGCCTCCACATTGACTCTGTACCAGTACCCCCTGTATATAGCCTCCACATTGACTCTGTACCGGTACCCCCCTATATATAGTCTCCACATTGACTCTGTACCGTAACACCCTGTATATAGCCTCCACATTGACTCTGTACCGTAACACCCTGTATATAGCCTCCACATTGACTCTGTACCGTAACACCCTGTATATAGCCTCCACATTGACTCTGTACCCCCTGTATATAGCCTCCACATTGACTCTGTACCGGTACTCCCTGTATATAGCCTCCACATTGACTCTGTACCAGTACCCCCCTGTATATAGCCTCCACATTGACTCTGTACCCTAATACCCTGTATATAGCCTCCACATTGACTCTGTACCGTAACACCCTGTATATAGCCTCCACATTGACTCTGTACCGGTACCCCCTGTATATAGCCTCCACATTGACTCTGTACCGGTACCCCCTATATATAGTCTCCACATTGACTCTGTACCGTAACACCCTGTATATAGCCTCCACATTGACTCTGTACCCCCTGTATATAGCCTCCACATTGACTCTGTACTGGTACCCCCTGTATATAGCCTCCACATTGACTCTGTACCGGTACCCCTGTATATAGCCTCCACATTGACTCTGTACCGTAACACCCTGTATATAGCCTCCACATTGACTCTGTACCCCCTGTATATAGCCTCCACATTGACTCTGTACCGGTACTCCCTGTATATAGCCTCCACATTGACTCTGTACCAGTACCCCCTGTATATAGCCTCCACATTGACTCTGTACCAGTACCCCCCTGTATATAGCCTCCACATTGACTCAGTACCGGTAGCCCCTGTATATAGCCTCCACATTGACTCTGTACCGTAATACCCTGTATATAGCCTCCACATTGGCTCTGTACCCTAATACCCTGTATATAGCCTCCACATTGACTCTGTACCCTAATACCCTGTATATAGCCTCCACATTGACTCTGTACCGGTACCCCCTATATATAGTCTCCACATTGACTCTGTACCGTAACACCCTGTATATAGCCTCCACATTGACTCTGTACCGTAATACCCTGTATATAGCATCCACATTGACTCTGTACGGTAATAACCTGTATATAGCCTCCACATTGACTCTGTACCGTAATACCCTGTATATAGCCTCCACATTGACTCTGTACCGTAATACCCTGTATATAGCCTCCACATTGACTCTGTACCGTAATACCCTGTATATAGTCTCCACATTGACTCTGTACCCTAATACCCTGTATATAGCCTCCACATTGACTCTGTACCCTAATACCCTGTATATAGCCTCCACATTGACTCTGTACCGTAACACCCTGTATATAGCCTCCACATTGACTCTGTACCGGTACCCCCCTGTATATAGTCTCCACATTGACTCTGTACTGGTTTCCCCTGTATATAGCCTCCACATTGACTCTGTACCGGTACCCCCCTGTATATAGCCTCCACATTGACTCTGTACTGGTACCCTCTGTATATAGCCTCCACATTGACTCTGTACCGGTACCCCCTGTATATAGCCTCCACATTAACTCTGTACTGGTTTCCCCTGTATATAGCCTCCACATTGACTCTGTACCGTAACACCCTGTATATAGCCTCCACATTGACTCTGTACCAGTACCCCCTGTATATAGCCTCCACATTGACTCTGTACCGTAACACCCTGTATATAGCCTCCACATTGACTCTGTACCGTAATACCCTGTATATAGCCTCCACATTGACTCTGTACCGTAATACCCCGTATATAGCCTCCACATTGACTCTGTACCGTAATACCCTGTATATAGTCTCCACATTGACTCTGTACCGTAACACCCTGTATATAGCCTCCACATTGACTCTGTACCGTAACACCCTGTATATAGTCTCCACATTGACTCTGTACCGTAACACCCTG
>NW_022264260.1:15000-17500 GCF_002021735.2 Oncorhynchus kisutch | reverse complement strand
GGAATGAAATATAGATTTTGTCATCTGTCGATGTGTCGATGAGGTATGAGATTTGAGTTGGTCTGGGATGATGGGTGTCTAGGATGATGACGTTGATAGGAGCCATGACCAGCTTTTTCCAAATCATTTCATGGCTAAAGATGTGAGTGTCACGGAGCGCTAGACATTTAGACAGGTTACCATGGCGTTCTTGGGCACAGGGACTATGGTGGTCTGCTTGAAACATGTAGGTATTACAGACTGGGTCAGCGACAGGTTGAACATATCAGTGAAGACAGTCGGTCATGCTTCGAGACATGTAGGTATTACAGACTGGGTCAGGGACAGGTTGAACATATCAGTGAAGACAGTTGGTCATGCTTCGAGACATGTAGGTATTACAGACTGGGTCAGGGACAGGTTGAACATATCAGTGAAGACAGTCGGTCATGCTTCGAGTGTCCTGGTAATCCGTCCTGCGGTCTTGTGAATGTCGACCTGTTTAAAGTTCTAACTGACATCGGCTACGGAGAGCTTGATCTCACAGTCGTCCGGAACAGCTGATGCTCTCATGCGTGGTTCAGTGTTGCTAGCCTCGAAGAGAGCATAGAAGGTATTTTGCTGGTCTGGTAGACTCGGTTGGGTTTCTCTTTGAAATCCATGATAGTGTGCGAGCCCTGCCACATCCGATGAGCCGGGGTGTAGTAGGATTTGTGCTTGGTCCTGGTTTGACACTTTGCCTGTTTACTGGTTCGTCGGAAGGCGTAGCAGGATTTCTTATAATCGTCCGGATTGGTATCCAGCTCCTTGAAAGCGGCAGCTCTAACCTTTAACTCAGTTCGGATGTAGCGTGTAAGACATGGCTTCTGGTTGGGATATGTACGTACGGTCAATGTGGGGACGATGTCGTCGATGCACTTATTAATGAAGCCGGTGACTGATGTGGTGTACTCCTCAATGCCATCCGATGAATCCCGGAACAGTGCTATTGAAGCAGTCCTGTAGCTTAGCATTCGCTTCAATCGAACCACTTACGTATTGAGCGACACTGGTACTTCCTGTTTATGTTTTTTTGTTTGTCAGCAGGAATCAGGATAATAGAGTTATGTTCAGATTTACCAAATGGAGGGCGAGGGAGAGCATCGTACACATCTCTCTGTGTGGAGTACAGGTTATCTAGGCTTTTTTCACATTGAGGGACAGCTTTGTACACATCTCTCTGTGTGGACTACAGGTTATCTAGGCTTTTTTCACCTCTAGTTGCACAGGTGACATGCTGGTAGAAATGAATACGGCTGTAACGTTAAGTCAAGGGGTCTGAATACTTTTCATTTTACAGCTGCAGATGGAACAGGGAGCTGATGGCAGCCATTAGCTGCAGATGGAACAGGGAGCTGATGGCAGCCATTAGCTGCAGATGGAACAGGGAGCTGGTGGCAGCCATTAGCTGCAGATGGAACAGGAAGCTGGTGGTTGCCATTTGCTGCAGATGGAACAGGGAGCTGGTGGCAGCCATTAGCTGCAGATGGAACAGGGAGCTGGTGGCAGCCATTAGCTGCAGATGGAACAGGGAGCTGGTGGCAGCCATTAGCTGCAGATGGAACAGGGTGCTGGTGGCAGCCATTGGCAACAGATGGAACAGGACGCTGGTGGCAGCCATTGGCAACAGATGGAACAGGGAGCTGGTGGCAGCCATTAGCTGCAGATGGAACAGGGTGCTGGTGGCAGCCATTGGCAACAGATGGAACAGGACGCTGGTGGCAGCCATTGGCAACAGATGGAACAGGGTGCTGGTGGCAGCCATTAGCTGCAGATGGAACAGGGTGCTGGTGGCAGCCATTAGCTGCAGATGGAACAGGGTGCTGGTGGCAGCCAGAGGTAAATAAAGGTTACATTTTTTAAAATGTAAAAGCTAATTTTCCAACAGAAAGGTTCAGTATTGAGATGAATTGACACAGTGACCAAAATCAAACTCTTGTTGCAAATATTAGTTTAGTTAATTCACTAATAATAAGGATTTTGTCTACGTGCCCGGACATGCATAGCTAGCTGAACAGATAGCTATGTGACCTGTTAGCAGATAGCTATGTGACCTGTTAGCAGATAGCTATGGGACCTGTTAGCAGATTGCTATGTGACCTGTTAGCAGATAGCTATGTGACCTGTTAGCAGATAGCTATGTGACCTGTTAGCAGATAGCTATGGGACCTGTTAGCAGATTGCTATGTGACCTGTTAGCAGATAGCTATGTGACCTGTTAGCAGATAGCTATGTGACCTGTTAGCAGATAGCTATGTGACCTGTTAGCAGATAGCTATGTGACCTGTTAGCAGATAGCTATGGGACCTGTTAGCAGATTGCTATGTGACCTGTTAGCAGATAGCTATGTGACCTGTTAGCAGATAGCTATGGGACCTGTTAGCAGATTGCTATGTGACCTGTTAGCAGATAGCTATGGGACCTGTTAGCAGATAGCTATGGGACCTGTTAGCAGATAGCTATGGGACCTGTTAGCAGATAG
>NW_022264260.1:0-10000 GCF_002021735.2 Oncorhynchus kisutch | reverse complement strand
TATCATATTGATCAGGCTGGAGTTTTAGAGGGGAAAACCAGCAGTCGATATCACCATATCTCCTTCCTGTAGGGTTCGTTCCATTCCACAATGTAGTGCACTACTTTTGAGGTAGTGGAGGAATTGGCTGACGGTTTAATACCGAGGCCTGTTTTGGAATGTGTAGATAGTCTTACCATGTTATAACGCCGATATCCACGAGTATTCTGTCACGAGTACAATGATGGGAATTGTCTTTTTTGGAGTTTACATTCATCAATAAATCAATCAATATCTTTGAGATGATCATTTATAGATGTGATGATAGTCTCGCATTGGCCGACCTTCCAATATCCTGTCTGGAATCTCCAACTGTATCTTTAAAACCTCGTTTTTTGACGGTCTCTACTTGAGACGTAAAACGGTTTAGTTTACAGGCTAGAGCCTCCAGTCAGCTTTTGAACAAAACCTAAACTCCAGCCAACCAGCCAGGAAGCCAGCCAGCCAACCAGATAGCTAACCAGCCAGCCAATCAGCCAACCAACCATCCAGCCAACCATCCAGCCAACCCACCAGCCAGCCAGCCATCCAACGAGTTAGCCAACCAGATAGCTAACCAGCCAGCCAATCAGCCAGGCAGCCATCCATCCAGCCAACCAGCCAGCCAACCAGCCAGCCAGCCCAGCCAGCCAGCCAGCCAGCCAGCAAGCCAGTTAGCCAACCAGCTATCCAATCAGCTAGACAGTCAGCCGGTTAGCCAGCCAGTTAGCCAACCAGCCAGCCAGTCAGTCAGTCAACCAGCCAGTCAGCCAACCAGTCAGCCAACCAACCAGCCAGCCAGCCAGCCAGCCAGCAAGCCTGCCTGCCAGCCAGCCAGTCAGTCAACCAGTCAGCCAACCAGCCATCCAACCAGTTAGCCAGCCAGTTAGCCATGCAGCCTGCCAATCAGCCAGCCAACCAGTTAGCCAACCAGCCAGCCAGTCAGTCAGCCAACCAGTCAGCCAACCAACCAGCCAGCCAGCCAGCAAGCCTGCCAGCCAGCCAACTAGCTAGTCAGCCAGCCAACTAGCCAGCCGGCCAGCCAACTAGCCAGTCAGCCAGCCAGTCAGCCAGCCAACCAGCCAGTCAGCCAGCCAGCCAATCAGCCAGTCAGCCAGCCAACTAGCCAGTCAGTCAGCCAGCCAACTAGCCAGTCAACCAGCCAACCAGCCAGTAGCAGCAGGGAATGTTAGATCTCAGGCCAATCATGTGTCATTTCAGAACGAGCCAACTCACCACCAGCTAAAATAACAGATCCAAGAATTTGTAAAGAAGATTCCAGAACAGGTCCTATTTCTGAATCATTTACAATGGTTAATATGAGTTCGGCAACACAAGCAGGGTAGATGGTAGATCAATACATGAAGTGCATGGACATGAAACTATTGAGATTACTTCAATTGGTTGTGTTTTATTCTCAGTAAGACAAATTTGCTACACAGATGAGCGGGGCTAGCATTTCAGCACAATGGACAGCTCCGAGCCATTCACTGTTGGAGGAGACGCTGTGTGTGTGTGTGTGTGTGTGTGTGCCTGTGTGGCCTACGCCCGTCCCCGTGTGGCCTTGTCTCTGTGTGTTAATAATGATATCAGATTACATTTCATTAGTCTCTCTGCGGTGGACACCTTAATTGCTCCTGTAAGTCTCTCTGGATAACAGCAGCTAAATGTTAAGTGTAAAATGCATCCAGTAATGAACCGGGGTGAAACCGCTAAAAAGTCATTGTGCCCTCGTCTCATGGCGGGGATAAACTGCTACTGAGGAACAAAGCCTCCTGACACAATGAGGATTTCTGGGTGGCGGACTCCTGGCACCCCTACCCTCCATGACTCCTGGCACCCCTACCCTCCATGACTCCTGGCACCCCTACCCTCCATGACTCCAGGTACCCCACCCTCCATGACTCCTGGTACCCCTACCCTCCATGACTCCTGCTGCCCACTACCCTCCATGACTCCTGGTACCCCACCCTCCATGACTCCTGGTACCCCTACCCTCCATGACTCCTGCCGCCCACTACCCTCCATGACACCTGGCACCCCTACCCTCTATGACTCCTGGCACCCCTACCCTCTATGACTCCTGGCACCCCTACCCTCTATGACTCCTGGTGCCCCCACCCTCCATGACTCCTGGCACCCCCACCCTCTATGACTCCTGGCACCCCTACCCTCTATGACTCCTGGTGCCCCTACCCTCCATGACTCCTGACACATCCCTACCCTCTATGACACCTGGCACCCCTACCCTCTATGACTCCTGGCACCCCTACCCTCCATGACTCCTGGCACCCCTACCCTCTATGACTCCTGGCACCCCTACCCTCTATGACTCCTGGCACCCCTACCCTCCATGACTCCTGGCGCCCCCATCCTCCATGACTCCTGGCACCCCTACCCTCTATGACTCCTGGCGCCCCTACCCTCCATGACTCCTGACACCCCTACCCTCCATGACTCCTGGCGCCCCTACCCTCCATGACTCCTGGTGCCCCTACCCTCTATGACTCCTGGCACCCCTACCCTCTATGACTCCTGGTGCCCCTACCCTCTATGACTCCTGGCACCCCTACCCTCCATGACTCCTGGTGCCCCTACCCTCTATGACTCCTGGCACCCCTACCCTCTATGACTCCTGGCACCCCCATCCTCCATGACTCCTGGTGCCCCTACGCTCCATGACTCCTGGCACCCCTACCCTCCATGACTCCTGGCGCCCCCTACCCTCCATGACTCCTGGTGCCCCTACCCTCCATGACTCCTGGCACCCCTACCCTCTATGACTCCTGGCAAAGAGGTCTAGAGAAACAGAGATAGCCCACATGATGTAGAGGTTGGGGTTATACTGGTCACCAGAGAGGTTTAGAGAAGCAGAGATAACCCACATGATGTAGAGGTTGGGGTTATACTGGTCATCAGAGAGGTTTAGAGAAACAGAGATAACCCACATGATGTAGAGGTTGGGGTTATACTGGTCATCAGAGAGGTTTAGAGAAACAGAGATAACCCACATGATGTGGAGGTTGGGGTTATACTGGTCATCAGAGAGGTTTAGAGAAACAGAGATAACCCACATGATGTAGAGGTTGATCATCAATGTTTCCATTCAACCTGTCTGTCCTGCCTTGAGGAGGCATTGCCGTTAAGACGACCGGTGCTGACACTTCAGCTCCATGGACAGCGGTCTAGGCACAGTGGTAGAAAAAGTACTCAATTATCAGACTTGAGTTAAAGTAAACGTTTAAACGTGTCTGGTTTGAAATGTACTGAAGTATCAAAAGTACAATTAGAAATCATTTCAAATTATATTATATTGAGTAAACCAGACGGGCAACATTTACATTTATTACACTTTTATATACAGATAGCCAGGGGCCACACTCCAACACTCAGACATCATTTACAGATAGCCAGGGGCCACACTCCAACACTCAGACATCATTTACAGATAGCCAGGGCCACACTCCAACACTCAGACATCATTTACAGATAGCCAGGGGCACACTCCAACACTCAGACATCATTTACAGATAGCCAGGGGCCACACTCCAACACTCAGACATCATTTACAGATAGCCAGGGGCCACACTCCAACACTCAGACATCATTTACAGATAGCCAGGGCCACACTCCAACACTCAGACATCATTTACAGATAGCCAGGGCCACACTCCAACACTCAGACATAATTTACAGATAGCCAGGGGCCACACTCCAACACTCAGACATCATTTACAGATAGCCAGGGGCCACACTCCAACACTCAGACATCATTTACAGATAGCCAGGGGCACACTCCAACACTCAGACATCATTTACAGATAGCCAGGGGCCACACTCCAACACTCAGACATAATTACAGATAGCCGGGGCCACACTCAGACATCATTTACAGATAGCCAGGGGCCACACTCCAACACTCAGACATCATTTACAGATAGCCAGGGGCCACACTCCAACACTCAGACATCATTTACAGATAGCCAGGGGAACACTCCAACACTCAGACATCATTGACAGATAGCCCGGGGCCACACTCCAACACTCAGACATCATTTACAGATAGCCGGGGCCACACTCCAACACTCAGACATCATTTACAGATAGCCAGGGGTCCACTCCAACACTCAGACATCATTTACAGATAGCCAGGGGTCCACTCCAACACTCAGACATCATTTACAGATAGCCAGGGGCCACACTCCAACACTCAGACATCATTTACAGATAGCCAGGGGTCCACTCCAACACTCAGACATCATTTACAGATAGCCAGGGGCCACACTCCAACACTCAGACATCATTTACAGATAGCCAGGGGTCCACTCCAACACTCAGACATAATTTAGAAACAAAGCATTTGTGTTTAGTGAGTCCTCCAGATCAGAGGCAGTAGGGATGACCAGGGATGTTCTCTGTTTAGTGAGTCCTCCAGATTAGAGGATGTAGAGATGACAAGGAATGTTCTCTGTTTAGTGAGTCCTCCAGATTAGAGGATGTAGAGATGACAAGGGATGTTCTCTGTTTAGTGAGTCCTCCAGATCAGAGGCAGTAGGGATGACCAGGGATGTTCTCTGTTCAGTGAGTCCTCCAGGTTAGAGGCAGTAGGGATGACCAGGGATGTTCTCTGTTTAGTGAGTCCTCCAGATCAGAGGCAGTAGGGATGACCAGGGATGTTCTCTGTTTAGTGAGTCCTCCAGATCAGAGGCAGTAGGGATGACCAGGGATGTTCTCTGTTTAGTGAGTCCTCCAGATTAGAGGATGTAGAGATGACAAGGGATGTTCTCTGTTTAGTGAGTCCTCCAGATTAGAGGATGTAGAGATGACAAGGGATGTTCTCTGTTTAGTGAGTCCTCCAGATCAGAGGCAGTAGGGATGACCAGGGATGTTCTCTGTTTAGTGAGTCCTCCAGATCAGAGGCAGTAGGGGATGTTCTCTGTTTAGTGAGTCCTCCAGATCAGAGGATGTAGAGATGACCAGGGATGTTCTCTGTTTAGTGAGTCCTCCAGATCAGAGGCAGTAGGGCTGACCAGGGATGTTCTCTGTTTAGTGAGTCCTCCAGATCAGAGGATGTAGAGATGACCAGGGATGTTCTCTGTTTAGTGAGTCCTCCAGATCAGAGGCAGTAGATGACCAGGGATGTTCTCTGTTTAGTGAGTCCTCCAGATCAGAGGATGTAGAGATGACCAGGGATGTTCTCTGTTTAGTGAGTCCTCCAGATCAGAGGATGTAGGGATGACCAGGGATGTTCTCTGTTTAGTGAGTCCTCCAGATCAGAGGCAGTAGGGATGTTCTCTGTTTAGTGAGTCCTCCAGATCAGAGGCAGTAGGGATGAACAGGGACGTTCTCTGTTTAGTGAGTCCTCCAGATCAGAGGCAGGTAAGGGATGTTCCTCTGTTTAAGTGAGTCCTCCAGATAACAGCAAGGCAGTAGGGATGACCAGGGATGTTCTCTGTTGAAGTGAGTCCTTAGTGAGCCTAGTGGTTAGAGTGTAGAGGTGGCAGGGTAGCGCTACTGGTTAGAGTGTAGGGAGGGAGGCAGGTAGCCTAGTGGTTGACGTGTAGAGGAGGGCCGGGTAGTCCTAAGTGGTTAGAGGGTAGAACAGTGGTAACTGTCATTGTTCAGGGGCAGAAGAACGACAGAATTGTTAACCTTGTCACACTTGAGTGGATAGAAATCTAACCGACTAGGCTACCTTCTCCTCTACACTCTAACCACGAAGGCTACGCTGCCTCCGTCTACCCTCTAACCACTAGGCTTACCGCCTCCTCTACACTCTAACCACTAGCCTACCTCCTCCTCAAACTCTACCCTAGGACTAACCTGCCTCCTCTACACTCTAACCACTAGGCTACCTGCCTCCTCTACACTCTAACCACTAGGCTAACCTGCCTCCTCTACACTCTAACCACTAGACTACCTGCCTACCTCTACACTCTAACCACTAGCTACCTGCCTCCTCTACACTCTAGCCACTAGGCCTACCTTGCCTCCTCTACACTCTAACCACTAGACTACCTGACCATCCTCTACTACTCTAACCGAACTAGACTACCTGGCCCACCCGTCTACTCTCGAACGCACTAGGAGGCTTACCGTGCCACTGCCTCCTAACATCTCTAAGACCACTATACTATAACTAGCCGGCCTCGAACACACTTATCCTACTAGACCTAACCACTAGGATACCCTGGCTCACTCTACACTCTAACCACTAGGCTACCCTGCCTCCTCTACACTCTAACCACTAGGCTACCTGCCTCCTCTACACGCTAACCACTAGGCTACTTACCCTGCCTCCTACACTCTAACCAATAAACCACTAGCTAATCCCTGCCTCCTCTACACACTCTAATCACTAGGCACCCCTCTACACCTAGCCACTAGCTACCTGCCTCCTCTACACTCTAACCACTAGGCTACCTGCCTCCTCTACAAACGCTAACCACTGTAGCTAACCTGCCTCCTCTACAACTCTAACCACTAGACTCTACCTGCCTCCTCTACCACTCTAACCACTAGGCTAAGCCTGTCCACCAATCTACCCTCGAACCACTAGACTAACCTGCCATCCTCTACACTCTAACCACTAGGCTACACTGCCTCCTCTACACTCTAACCACTAGGCTACCTGCCTCCTCTACCCTCTAACCACTAGGCTACCTGCCACCTCTACACTCTAACCACTAGGCTACCCTGCCACCTCTACACTCTAACCACTAGGCTACCTGCCGTCTCTACACTCTAACCACTAGGCTACCTGCCTCCTCTACACTCTAACCACTAGGCTCTAACCACTAGGCTACCCTGCCACCTCTACACTCTAACCACTAGGCTACCTGCCTCCTCTACACTCTAACCACTAGTCTACCTGCCTCCTCTACACTCTAACCACTAGGCTACCTGCCTCCTCTACACTCTAACCACTAGGCTACCTGCCTCCTCTACACTCTAACCACTAGGCTACCTGCCTCCTCTACACTCTAACCACTAGACTACCTGCCTCCTCTACACTCTAACCACTAGACTACCTGCCACCTCTACACTCTAACCACTAGGCTACCTGCCTCCTCTACACTCTAACCACTAGGCTACCTGCCTCCCTACACTCTAACCATAGCTACCCTGCCTCCTCCCCACTCTAACCACTAGGCTAACCTGCCTCTCTACACTCTACCACTAGGCTACCTGCCTCCTCTACACTCTAACCACTAGGCTACCTGCCTCCTCTACACTCTAACCACTAGGCTACCTGCCTCCTCTACACTCTAACCACTAGGCTACCCTGCCGCCTCTACACTCTAACCACTAGACTACCTGCCACCTCTACAATCTAACCACTAGGCTACCTGCCTCCTCTACACTCTAACCACTAGGCTACCTGCCTCCTCTACACTCTAACCACTAGGCTACCTGCCTCCTCTACACTCTAACCACTAGGCTACCCTGCCGCCTCTACACTCTAACCACTAGACTACCTGCCACCTCTACAATCTAACCACTAGGCTACCTCCCACTCTGACAGAAGGAGAGCATTAAGCGTCAGTCCTAGTGAAATGTTTATACCCTCCCAGGAAACACAGCTCTCTGCTCGACACGACGGAAAACACTCACTTATTCTTAATCGAAAAGGAAGTGCACTAATAGGGAGTGCACTATACTAATAGGGTGCCATTTGTGACGGGGCCTTTATTCTGCATCAATAAAACAACGTGTCTTCAGAGGAAAACGGCTTCAAAACGCTGACAAACAGAAGGAACAGAAATATTCAACAACAAACAAAAACAGAGAAATGTACTTCTGTTGCAACTAAACGGTAAACTCACTTTGCTGAAGTTTCTTACCTTCAGCTTTAACCTGATTTCTAGTTTTTTTCTGCACTGACTGTGGCTTCAATCAGACGAAAATATGTCTGACAGTATCTATGGCAACCATACAGGCTTGAAAGGCACTTGAGGCCAGGAGCAGTTGAGGAACGAACAGACTTTACTTTACCTATAAATAACACTTTAGTAGCAGGCGGGCGGCAGACTTCTCTCTCCCTCTGTCTCCAAGCCCTCTCCCTCTGTCTCCAAGCCCTCTCCCTCTGTCTCCAAGCCCTCTCCCTCTGTCTCCAAGCCCTCTCCCTCTGTCTCCAAGCCCTCTCCCTCTGTCTCCAAGCCCTCTCCCTCTGTCTCCAAGCCCTCTCCCTCTGTCTCCAAGTCCTCTCCCTCTCCTCCAAGCCCTCTCCTCTGTCTCCAAGTCCTCTCCCTCTGTCTCCAAGCCCTCTCCCTCTGTCTCCAAGCCCTCTCCCCTCTGTCTCCAAGCCCTCTCCCTCTGTCTCCAAGCCCTCTCCCTCTGTCTCCAAGCCCTCTCCCTCTGTCTCCAAGCCTCTCCCTCTGTCTCCAAGCCCTCTCCCTAGATATCTAGATACTATATATATGATAGGGAGATAAACTAGATATCCTCCTCCTCCTCCTCCTCCTCTCTCTACAGTTCCTCTAACATAAACTAGATATCCCCTCCCTCCTCCCTCCCCTCCTCCTCCTCCTCCTCCTCCTCCTCCTCCTCCTCCTCCTCCTCCTCCTCCTCCTCCTCCTCCTCCTCCTCCTCCTCCTCCTCCTCTCTACAGTTCCTCTAACATAAACTAGATATCCTCCTCCTCCTCCTCCTCCTCCTCCTCCCTCCTCCTCCTCCTCCTCCTCCTCCTCTCTCTACAGTTCCTCTAACATAAACTAGATATCCTCCTCCTCCTCCTCTCTCTACAGTTCCTCCAACACATGAAGCAACTACTATTTTGACTGTTATTGTTACACTCTCAAATGTAGTCTCTGTCTCTCTCTCTCTCTCTCTGTCTCTCTCTCTCTCTGTCTCAATCCCCCTCTTCTCCTCAATAGAGTGAGGTAGACTAAGTGAATGAGAGGGTGGAGATAGAGAGGGGGGAGAGAGGGGGGGGAGAGGGAGGAGATAGAGAGAGGGGAGAGGTAAACAGGGTGAGAGAGAGGGAGGAGATAGAGAGAGGGGAGAGGTAAACAGAGCGAGAGTGAGGGGAGAGGTAGAGAGAGTGAGAGTGAGGGGACAGGTAGAGAGAGAGAGAGGGAGAGAGAGAGAGACAGAGAGACAGAGACAGAGAGACAGAGAGAGAGAGAGAGACAGAGAGAGAGAGAGACAGAGAGAGAGAGTTTAGAGAGAGAGAGAGATAGGTAGAGAGAGAGAGAGACAGAGAGACAGAGAGAGAGGTAGAGAGAGAGAGAGAGAGAGAGGTAGAGAGACAGAGAGAGAGACAGAGAGACAGAGAGATAGAGAGAGAGACAGAGAGAGAGAGAGAGAGTAAGAGAGAGATGTAGAGAGAGAGAGAACAGAGAGACAGAGAGAGAGAGAGTGGAAGGAGGTGTAAAGGTCTGACCTGTAGAGGTCTATAGAGGATAGACCTATAGAGGTGATATCCTGTTGGAGAGAGAGAGAGAGGAAGGGAGGTGTAAAGGTCTGACCTGTAGTAGGTCTATAGAGGTGATATCCTGTTTGGAGAGAGAGAGAGAGGAGGGAGGTGTAAAGGTCTGACCTGTAGAGGTCTATAGAGGTGATATCCTGTTGGAGAGAGAGAGAGAGGAAGGGAGGTGTAAAGGTCTGACCTGTAGAGGTCTATAGAGGTGTGATAGTCCTGTTGGAGAGAGAGAGAGAGGAAGGGAGGTGTAAAGGTCTGACCTGTAGAGGTCTATAGAGGTGATATCCTGTTGGAGAGGAGAGAGAGAAGGGAGGTGTAAAGGTCTGACCTGTAGAGGTCTATAGAGTATAGATCCTGTGATAGAAAGAGAGATCCTGTTGGAGAGAGAGAGAGGAAGGGAGTGTAAAGGTCTGACCTGTAGAGGTCTATAGAGGTGATATCCTGTTGGAGAGAGAGAGAGGGGAGGGAGGAGGGGGAGAGAAGAGGGGAGGAGGCCCAGTGTTGAGATTTTGGTATTGAATTCTAGCCATGACGTCTGAGGAGCAGCAGCAGAGAGAG